>NC_081348.1:28632030-28842428 GCF_029784015.1 Lycium ferocissimum | reverse complement strand
GATTAGATTCCACGTACCTGCCGTGATATCACATGGTCGGGCGATGAAACGCTTCCTTACTTATCATGTTTTACTTATATATATATATATATATATATATATATATATATATATATATATATATATATATATATATATATACCATGCTCATGCTCATATTCATGTCCAGGCTTTCGCGCTTAAGTTCTTATCATGTTATTCCATGTCCCATCTTATTTCTTTCAAATTGCTTTACATACCAAGACATTCAACGTGCCGACGTCCCCTTTTATCGTGCCCGCATTTCACGACGCAGTATCGGGACGACAGACGACACCTCTCGCTCATTAGGATCTTCACGTACCAGCTTATACGAGCCGCATCTCATTCTAGGTTTAGGCATTGTCTTTCTTTATTTAGTTTTGCATCTAAAGGTATGGCGGGGGCCTTGTCCTAGCAATTATGTTACGTGTTTCGCACTCATGAGGTTTCATGTACAAGACATGTTGTCATGTTAGACTTCCGCAGTTGGTTAGCCGGTTTGGCTTATTTATGATATTCTCCACATTCATGACTTAACCAAGTACTTATGTTTAATATTATGACTTACCATGTTTTATAAAGGCTCATCATGCACTTCACGTTATATTTTCGCATGTATGCCTCATGATGATTCAAATAAGCTACGCGGTTCGCTCTCGGTCACACGCAATAAAAACCGAGTGTCGTGTTACGCCTGTGCTATAGTTCGGGCGTGACACATCACCTAGACGCAAATAATATATATATATATATATATATATATATATATATATGTGAATTTGGAATTTAACATATGCTTTTTATCGTGTATGAGGCCTTCCTAGATAAATCGATTGTTCAAGTTATGGGATACATCGAGAGTGATGGCGATGAACCGACTAATAATGCGGGAGGTAACCGATGATGAAGATAGTGAAGGGGATGAAGAAGATACGCATTGTAGTACCCAAAAGCAACCAAAACCAACTCACCACCACGTACCACCTCCGATGGCGGAAAACCCAATTCCTGACAGCCCAATGCAGTGGCATTTTGACTATATTCCATATCTTGACAGTCTCCAAGGTCGTGAGGATGCATTTTTCTTCACAAGAGATGATTAGTAAAGTCACCAAAAAACGTGGATTGAACCAAAAAATCCAATGACTGATGAATGCGTCCTTGCAAAGGGAATGCAGTTCACATAAAAAAAAATGTTGCAACGGGCTGTCACAATGTATTGTATAAAGGATATGAGGGAGTTTAAGGTTGATGACTCAAACAAATCGATGGAGGTCGATTTGTAAGCGACATACTCAAGTCGGTGGTTGCTTTGGGGAATTGCTAAAGGCGTTTGGTCTTCGTGGGAAATCACAAAATTTCACCCGAAGCACACTTATGATATGGGACAAAGTCGAGCGTATCATTTTAATCTAGATATAAACATGATTGCTGTGTTACTTAAACACATCGAGGAAACTCCAAGGTAACTTATCCGACCGTTTACATTATATATCTTATAGCAATTAAAATATCATTGTTAAATGTTGTTTGTTTAAACTTATGCAGGATGCCTATCAAAACTTGTATTAGCATGGTCCACACAAAATATGGTAAAATCATAAGCAAGAGAAAGGGATTTCTCGGGCATAGACGTGCTTTTGAGATGATCTTTGAACTTGGGAATCCTCTTTTCAAAGCGTTGTCGGGTATAACGGCTCTAAAACATGCTAATACCGGCAATGTTGTACGCGTGGCGGCTTTTAGAGGGCACTTTTTGACTTTGTCTTTTAAGCATTCAAACCAAGTATCGATGGTTTTGCTCACCGCCGAATGTGATATCGATAGACGGGACCCATGTATATGGCCGATATGACATTAAGCTCCTAATTGCACTAGGTATGGATGCCAACGGGTCAATATTCCCCTTTTTTCGCAATTATCGCCAACGAGAGCAACGAGACATGGGGGATGTTCTTGACTCATCTACAAACTCATGTTATTAAGGGTCGTCGTGCTTATGTGTCCTATCGATCGTCACAAAGGCATATTGCACAATATGCGCGTACTCGAAAGGGTGGCAACACACATGCTTACCATCGATATTGTTTAAGGCACTTAAAGGCTAATTTGCAAACAAAGTTTGAAAATGACACTCGTAAACAAATTGATGCAGTGGTCGCGATGCAAAGATCAACAAAGAAAATTGGCTGCAAAAATGAAGTTGCTAAGAGAAGTGAGTGAAGAGGCATATGTTTGGTTGATGAAATTAGAAGTTTAAAAATGGACGCTTTATGCTGATGGAGGAAGGAGATGGCGCATGCTCACAACGAATAGCTCGGAGTCTTTCAATGGACTCCGAAATCTACTCGAGGACTACCGTCACCGCAATGGTAAGACCAACTTTCGTAGGTCGTGGAGCGATTTGCGGATAGGATAAGGCAGGCCAGAACTATATTAGCCGACGAGAGAACGTGGATGCCAAAGCCTTACAAAAAGATGGAGCACCATAGAAGAAAGGCAGAGGGTCACCAAATGACCGAGTATGACGTCTTTCAACGAGTGTATGAAGTTAGAACGGGTTATTGCGACGGCAAAGGAGGAAACAAACATATCGTTACGATCGAGCATACACAATCATGCACTTGTGGTAAGTGGCAAACGTACCACATGCCATGTTCTCACGCAACAAGTGCTGAGAGAATGGCCGAAATGTAATCGATTATGTGGCGGAGGAATATAAGGTCGTAAAATACCTTAAAGCATATTCCGACCACTTCCGTCCCCTTGGTGATCAAGCCTATTGGCCAGTCGCGCCGTTTTCTATGATTGCAAACGAGAACCATATCCGTAAATTGGGAAAAACAAGCTAACCCGTTATCACAATCAAATAGATGTTAGCGAAAAGACTTACTCTCGCAAGGCTCGACATGTAAGCAATTTGGGCATGATAAGCGTTCGTGGGCAAAACTCCTGTGGTGGCGCAGACATCTGGAAGTAGAAGAGTGTCTAGAACTTAATTTTTTTTTTTAAGTCTATTGTAATTTAATGATGTATTTCATTGCTAATGGAATGAAATATTTTTCAATTATTATGAACTTCTCGTCTTGAACCAAAAAAGTACCTTCATAGCTTTGGGAGTAAAACAAAAGAGATTAGTCAAAACCATATAAAATATGACACTTAAACCTAAATATAACAAGTTTTCAAACGTACTTCGAAGCACTTTACAACCCCTAAAACGACGATCCAAATGTATATGTATACTTGATGTAATGAGCCGATATTATTGTACACTAAAAAAAATATTAAGTTCTATATAAAATATTTATATTCCGGTGTTTTGAAACGTGACTAATCTTCGGTCAAAGTACGAAAAAAAACCTTAATTTTGAATTTGATTTCCAACGAATAAAGGTTGGGGCGGGGGTTTTAGGGAGGGGTTTCACGCACAGATTCTGTGCATGAAGCCTAGTTTGGTTCTTTTTTTTTTTTTAATGGGTTAGTTTGGTTCCAAAAAAAAAAAATTGGGTTACAAAAGTGTCGGGTCCACTCACTACATCAAACTCAATTTTGAAATGATTATTCACTTTTTGTGCCAATGTATGACTCACTGTATGGTAAAATAGACATGTTCACAGATACATTGTATGAAAAGTCACTGGAGAGGAAAGCTGAAGTGCCTAACACATTTAACAACCCTAGAATCCATCTATCATCTCCGTCTAGAGTTTTCATCCTTGGCCTCGAAGCCTTACGCTTCTAAGTGATATTTCGGTTAATGTGGCCCGTTATGCTGTGGTCTTTTTTGATTACTTGGATTTATGGTCAGACATTTGTCGTCGAGAGGAATCATTTTTTTGCGCGGACTGCCCTTCTTTTGGGGTGGTCTTTAAATTTTGCCCTCAAATTTGTGGTCTTTAAATTTTGCCCCTCATATTTGTGGTCTTTAAGTTGTGCCCTTCGCTTGAAAAGGTGGGCAAATACATAAAGTTCTGGGTTCGAACCCCCGCTCAAGCATAAAATAAAAAAATAATTTCGCAAGGCAGGACTGGGGGAGAGTATGCCGGATCCGGCATACAATCTTTAAGGAAAAGCTAAAGTTATGCCGGATCCGGCATAACTAAAAGTCCGCCCCCATAAGGCGAATTTTTCCTAAGACATAGTTTAGTTATGCCTTATGGGGCGAGAATTTTAGTTAAGGCATAACAAAATTATGCCCCATAAGGCAAGAACTTTTCCTTAATGCATAGACTTTGCCTTATAAGGCAAAGTTTAAGTTATGCCTTAAGAAAAACTTTCGCATTATGGGCATACTTTTAGTTATGTCTTTGGGGCATACTTTTTAGTTAAGGCATAACTAAAAGTTTACCTTGAAAAGTAAATATATATATATATATATATATATGTTCACTTTTACTTTAAACACAACTAAAAGTCCGCCCCCTCCCGACTTTTACTTAAACACAACTAAAAGTCCGCCCCCTCCGGCGTACTTTTACTTAAACACAACTAAAAAGTCGCCCCCCTCCCGTACTTTTAGTTGAACACAACTAAAAGTCCGCCGAGGGGGCCATGAAGCATATATATTTTTTTTTTTAACTTTTCAAGGAAACTTTTAGTAATGCCTTATAAAAGTGTGTCCCATAAAACATAACTAAAAGTATGCCCCATAAGCGCGTAAGTTTTCCTTAAGGTATAACAAAAGTTTGCCTTATAAGGCAAAATTTAATGGGCAAACTTTTATGCGGACCGTGAAGGAATTATCAAAGTTATGGACCCGGCATACTTATGCCAAGTTCCCGTACAAGGCATAAGTATGCGGCCCCATAACTTTGGTAATTCCTTCACGAGTGTATGCCGTTGGGGGCATAGCGAAATTTAACTCCCTTGCGAATTTTTTTTCAAATTTTTGACCGCGTGTGGGTTCGAACCCGGAACCTATGGGTTTTAGCCGAAGGGCAAAATTTAAAGATTTCAAATATGAGGGGCAAAATTTAAAGACCACCCCAAACGAAGGGCAATTCTGCGAATTGCCCGAGAGGAATTTGTTCAGAAATCTCAAATTACAAACTTGGGCTATCCCAAAATAAAGTATACAAGCAAGAACTTATTGTTAATCATGACTAGTTCTACGTTCTAGGCAGTGGCGGAGCCACGAATTTCAGTAAGGGAGTTCAAAAATATGAAGAAGTAAACATACGAAGAAGCCAAGGGGGTTCAACATCTACCATATATACATAAAAAATAATTTTAACCTTCAATATACACTGTAATTTTCTGCCGATGGGATGAACCCCTTTGTTACACTTGGCTCCGCCCCTGGTTCTAGGTTATACATTGTTAAAGAGATTAGTTGGCCTAATTTTTGTTTTGTTCAGTACTTTATACTATTGCAAAGAGATACTATTAACAATTTGATTGAGAAAGCCATCATGGAAGCAGATCAGAAAGGCATAAAAGTTTTGAGCCTTGGAATCCTAAATCAGGCAAGTAAAACAATAGAAAATCAAATAATGCTCATCATTTCTTTATTGATAAGAAATATGCATAATTTATACCAAAAATGTAATTTTCTTGAGAAGGACTTTCTGTAAGTGTCACAACCCAAATCTGACACTCAGGTCGTGACCGGGCACCTGTCGAGCTTCTACCCCTAAGGCAAACCCTCTAAGCTAATCATGCGAAAATTAACGAATAAAATGAATAATACGCAAAGTCTCATAATATAAAGAAAAGTGCGGAAGCGAAATACAAATACTGAGTCTTGCCCATAAACCCCATAAAATGTCTAAGTCATGGAACTACTAGTCTGAATATAAAAGTACGAGACGTAGCTCGGAATACTACTAAGTCAACTAAAGAAGAAGAGGCGCCATGATCTAATGGTGGCTCACCTCGACCGAATCGAACCGAACGAAGCCGGAATGAATCAAGTATCGGCTACACGGTCACCGTTAACCACACACACACACATACAACATCAACAAGCGTGAGTCTAAAAGACCAAAGAAGATCATCGACACTCTCCGACTTACCCCGGGGCAAGTCTTTGAAATCCCTAATAATGCATAAAAGCAATTACACAAGACAAGTATATTAAATATATACAAACACCGAAGCTAAAGTCGAAATCATGAAGCATAAATAAGCAAAACATGAAATACTCTAAATCTAAATCTATGCTCGCACGGACATAGTACGTATTTATCTATATCTTACCCCATTTTTCGAGAGGCATTATTTACCCCCATCTTACCTCGGACAAGCAATAGATGCAATACACGAATCGAATTCATGCTCACGGACATAGTACGTATTTGTCTATGTCTTACCCCGTCTTCCCAGAGGCATTGTTTACCCCCATCTTACCCGGACGAGCAATACATGGAATACACTGAATCTGAATCTATTCTTACTGGACACAGTACGTATTTGTCCATGTCTTATCCCGTCTTTCGGAGTGGGGATTGTTTACCCACATCTTACCCGGGTCACTTATAAATCTGGCATCTACCTTCGACTGAACCCAATAGGGCTTGCCGGAGTATGCTTCTCTGAGGATATGATACATCGAAATAAACATCCAATCAATACCAAGTCAAGAGTATATATGTATAGCAAATATCTATTTAAGCGAATTTACGCTAAAGGACTCGTATGGTCGTTGCTTTAGACTCTTGGAAATTATCCAATTTAGATCATGCCTGCCCACTCACACGAACTAAATGGTTTAAATGCATACATACAACACAAACCATATGCTTTTTATGAAAAGCAAGTAAACTAAGAGTTTAAGCCTCACTTGCCTTATAACCGGAATGCAAACCTCTCTTGAAATGTCAAATAGTCTTCAAACGATCTCCAATAGCCTCAATCTATTCAATAACATAAAAAAAAATGGGTCCAAATTAATCTATGAAAACTGATCTCATAATTTTAGGACACCTCGGGTCCTAAGTCCGTTAATTGTCCTGCTATTAGTCTCCCTTAATCACTGATGTATTCAAAAACTAAGAAAAGAACGTTTCTTGGCAACATACTGTTACATTCATCTTCATGTACTAACACGCATTATAAAGTCCAAATCTTATAATTCTAATCCCAAAATATGTGCTAATGCCAAATGAATTCCCTGCAAAGAAAAATTGTAATCCAGAAAGGTACTGCCTCTTAACAAATACCATTTCAATTCCCAAGGCCTAAGAAACACAATCATGACTCCATAATCAATTTGTCCCTCAAAGATAGGTTCTTGGCATTATTCAGTATGAATTACTTATACTAGTCATCCTATTTCAGTTCATCAAACATAACTAAGGAATGGAATTAAGTACAATACCTGGATACAGCAAATGAAATTTCCTCTCTTTCCAACTCTCCACGCCACTTTGGCACTTTCTCTCGTCCGATATTCCCACGTTTCTCCCGTCATACAAGAAATATTTTAATGCCCTAATAACCTTTTTAAGACGTGGACTGCAATTGCAGTTATTCGGCCCGTTTCTTTCCTTTTAAAAATAAATCCAAATCCTTGATAATTCGGTCTATCTAGAGTGACAATGGCCCATTAGCCACAAGTTAATTTACTATCTCAGACTTTACATACATACTAATAATATTTTAACAAAATAAATATAAGCATATAATGTGAATATATTTCATACTTACCCGCTTCGATGTGAAACTCGTTAAAATTAAATAGACTATAAAGAAGGAAGTAATTCAAAACACCTAAAAAAATATTGGGTTGTTACAGTAAGCTATATATGGCAGATTTTGACTATTAGGGAGAATATCAATTAAAAACAATTCTCCTATCACCCTTTATTATTGGCTGGACAAAAGAGGGTTTCAGTTGATACTTGCAATTATACACAAATGTGACATTCCAGCAGGAAGAGCAGCTGAGTAGTAACGGAGAACTTTACCTAAGGAAGCATCGTCAGTGGAAAGTGAAGGTGGTAGATGGAAGTAGCCTAGCTGTTGCCGTGGTCCTAAACTCCATTCCTAAAGGAACTTCCCAAGTAGTCCTTCGAGGCCGTTTGTCCAAAGTTGCCGACTCCATTGCCCTTGCCTTGTGCCAAGGAGGAATTCAGGTATCTTTGCCTATTAATCTCCTCCATCATTTTGGTTTCCCTCTCTCATTCAGTGTGATTTGTATACATAGGTTGTCATGTTAGATGAAGAAGAGTACAAGAGACTCAAAGCAAAGCTTACCTCCGAGGCTGCAACTAACTTGGTCCTATCGAAATCTTATAATATTTCAAAGGTATAAATCTAAATTCACCTAAAAGTATACCATATATTCTGAATCTTGACAATTTATAACAATGCCTTGCACCTCCCCCCTCCCTCCTCCCTCCAAACCCAAAGTTTTATCATTATGTTGAGCTTTGAACATCTCCGGATAATAGAAAGTCCAAATACAGCAAAGAAATCTTTCCCAACATCTCCTGTCTATAGATTTAAAAGAGGTTTCTGATTGAAGTATTTTATTGCAGACATGGCTAGTAGGGGATGGATTCAGTAAAGATGAACAATTGAAAGCACCAAAAGGAACATTATTCATTCCTTTTTCACCATTCCCACCAGGGAAAGCTCACAAGGATTGCTTCTACTTCAACGTACCAGCCATGACTATCCCAAAACATCTTGAAAATGTAGACTCTTGTGAGGTTAGAGAAGATCATTTACTATCCTCAATTTTTTATCATTTAATTTTCTGATAATTAGGAAATTCATGAATAATTTTATTATAATCCCAGAACTGGCTACCAAGAAGGATGATGAGTGCATGGAGAATAGCCGGGATTTTGCCTGCATTGGAAGGTTGGAATGAGAATGAGTGTGGTAACATGATGTCCGATATTGAGGAAGTGTGGAAAGCCAGTCATGATCATGGTTTTTGCCCATTAATCATGCCTTCTGCTACTGAATCAAAGGCTTAACGATATATATAGTTTCCATCATGAACATATCTTGAATCACTGGTGACATACGAGTTTGTCGTCCTATCCTTCAAACTCAATAATGGAAATAGGGAAGAACTTTCTATTTGAAACATAAATGCTAAAATACAGCCAATAAGAACAGGGAAGCCATTTGACTGATATGGTTTTCCTTATTTATAGTAATTTTACAAATAAGAAATTTTTTTGTTAAATTCAGATCGAAAGTTTTCATGAAATGCTATCTCAATCTCCATTTCCCGTCATTTTGAATTCAGTCTTTCTTTTCCATAAATCAAACTCAATTCATATATTCTACTGAGTTTCAAATTCAATTTCCTTTTTCGTGTTCATAAGCGGGTTATCATTTGTTTGCTCGATTCCTGAATTTGAATCTTTGAAGAGTGAACAATGAGGTTAAATAGAATTTAGGCTTACCCGTCTACACAGTTAGAAAATGGAGGCATTATTCTGGTGACTCGTTCCTTAGTACAGGATCTGCATGCCAAAAGGGAAATACTTAATGTAACAGTGTTCATTAAGTAGATGCACTGCTTCTATATTTCAAAATTGGATACATCTTTAAGGGATTTATCGGTTAATTCTTTAATAGAAGTCCACAAATGAGCATAACTCCTTCCTGCATCTTGTGTAGATGTTCTGTTAGTTGGTTTACGGATAGATAAATTGTGTTTTCTTTATTCAGATGTCTAAGTGCAAAAGTAATCTCAGAGCATGAAATGGAGGTTGAAAACTTCACTCGATTTCACCTTGTTCATTCATTTCTATCGAATGATAATCATGCTCAGTGTATGTGTTAACCTATATGTCACATCCTCTTGTAAAACAAAATGAAGTGATATTTTATTTCAACTCGAAAAAAAGCTTCTAAATTTTGGACTAAAACTAAAACCGCTTGACTTTTGGGTAAAGGAAATGTGAGGATTTGTGACAGTAAAGCCAACAAGCTAGGATGTGACCCCAAGTTACAATATGAGATGTTATACAGAGAAGGAGACAGGGAGAAATCATACAGTGTCTTCATAGTGGAATGCAATAGTTAATAGAGAAATTGAAAACCAAAAGCAAAGTCAGACAGAAAGCCAGATTTGAGAAACCATGCAATAGTGAAACAAATGGAAGATCCAATAACGGAAACAGAACAATGATGCCTTCGATCAGTTCTCTTCTCTTTAAATGTTCATTATGCAAGTTTCTACAAGCCTACTTTTACTACTAGTGGAATGGCTGACAATAACAGGTTAGCAAGTGGAGAGTAATTTCATAGTGTAAATAGAAATAGTAGCATGCTCAAGGTGATAAATAAGAATAAATTTGGGATGTGGAATAGCACTGACCGTGTCAACTTTTTCACGCATGTAGCACAATTCCATGGCTTTTCTATAATTTCCCTCCGTCAAAGCTCAATCTAGAGGTGATAAAAATCACCCTGATCTGTGCTCACAAAAATAGCACTACATGAATGAACACAACAGCATCATAAAGAAGCAGGACCTTTCTTTGTGAGTAAATATACAGAGCTTTTCCTTGATGTCTGTTTGTGTAGTTTCACTTCTCACATTTCCTTTTATTTTGTTGACTTGTTACCATACTAAAGGGTTCAAAGGTTAGTCATAGAGAAGGAAAAAAATGATGTTTGATATCCAATTGATGACCATCATCAAGCATAGACATAAACAATATACTGTTTGATATCCAATTGATGACCACCATCAAGCATAGACATAAACAATACACTAACACATGAAACAATACCAAGCTTATTTTCAAGGTCAATGCCAGAGGAAGTTGAGTGATAAACCGACAATCAAGAAGAACCTGATTAACAGTAAATAGCTCCTCAGCGTTTCGAATCCGCAATTGACAATACCACCTTTTACATCCAATTTAAACAAGGGCTTTCTTTTCTACAAGTACAATGTGAAATCATCTCGTTTCATGGAAGGTTCAATTAAACAAATTTTCAAACTTTCATTACCTTACTGGTATTAACATGCCAAAAAGCTCCCTGAAACTAGCTAAAAATGAAGAGTAAAACCATGAAGCAAATATCAAGAACTAGAAAGAAATACAAAAACCACAGTGTCAAGAAAATTAGTCTCAAGATAACAAGGGACAACCTAAAACTGAAGAATACAGTTTGAAAGCTCAAATAGTATAAATAAAAAAAAATAAAAAATAAAATAAAAAAAGGAAAATGTGATTTTTCTTGTCAAACACCAAGAATTTGGACGACTTCTCTCAATCTACGATCCTAAACGAAATCTGAACAGATCTCTAAAGAAGGTGATAAAAACAAATGTCGGGTAAAAAAATATACCAGGGATCTTTACGCAAATAGCCGGTAAACATAAATTACACCCAGATTTACTGTTAAATTTCTCTAACTGGTATACATAAATTATACACCGAGTATGCACAGTTATGCACATATTATAGGCTACTTTAAGTTGAAGCGATTAGGTGGCAGCTATTTTAGGTTAATTCTTCAATATATTTTAAAAAATAAAAAATAAAAAATAAAAATAAAAAGAGCAAACCGATGCAGATCGAAGACCATTAGTATGAGGGTCGGCTGAGATAGATGGAGTTGAGAAGAGGGAAAACAACTCTTGCTAAAACAAACTCCAAAGCTTATATATATAGTTGAGAAGTTTCTTTTAGCAAGTGTTGTTTCTCCACTTCCCCCATTCCTATATCTTAGCTTAGATTGGAGTTCCCTCATCTGTCAACTCTTTTGGGTCTGCGGTTCCAACTCCCACTAGGTATTTATATTGGATCAACTGTTCTCTCTCTCTCTTTTTTTTTTTTTTTTTTTTAAACTTAGGTCCTAAGTCTCCTATATCTTTTAGTGTTCAGCAAGGCCCAAGCCCAATATTTAAAAGACTGGAATTCTACTGGACCAGCCTTAATTCACTCCAGGCAATTCGCAGGAATGGCCTTATTTTGGGGTGGTCTTTAATTTTCGTCCATTAAATTGGTGGTCTTTAATTTTTTACCTTGGTTAGAACTCCTTGATTTCGGTTCGAACTCCTGCTCAGTCAAAAATTAAAAAAAAAAAAATCGCAAGGCAGAGTTTTACATGATTCAGGCAGAGTTTTGAAGGCAAATTCATTAAATCTTTGCTGAAAACGCAGGCATGGGTTCTCCATTCTTAAAGGTGATATGTTTTGCATTTACTACCTATATAGATGCCGCCAAGGAGAACAGCTTGGGGTCGTCCAGTGAATTGACAGATAAACCTTTGAGTTTCTACACTTTATTTTGCTTTACTGCTATTTGCAGGGTTGACACGTGCTATACGTTTTCTTCACCGGCTAATGTATGTCATGAGCCTGTACTGTTCTCTTCAAGTTTTTGGCGTTACACATTTGAGAGTATACCTAATTAGGACAATTTTAAGCCGGTTTTTTTTTGCTAATTAGGTAAATTAAAGCAATCGGGGACAATTCCGGTTCTAATTAGGGTAAATTAAAGCAATCGGGTGTCATTTGCTTATATATCATAAAATGGTATTCTTTGAAGAAGAGTTACATGTTTATACACTTACAATGCGCCTAGAATATAGAAACATGAATAGGCAACCTCTTGGAGCAAGTGCAATACATGTTTGTTAGTATTAAAGGAGTATATTGTTAGTATTAAAGGAGTAGTTGTTATTGTAAAACGCACGTCTTCTGCTTGCACTACGACATAGTTACGATGAACAGGAGAAAATACTCCCTCCGTTCATGTTTACTTCCATATAAACACTTCATTTTGACTTAACACACCCCTTAATTAAGCAATAAATAAAATGATAATTTTATATCACTCCTAATTAGTAGGGGTGTACGCACCAAACCGGTAAACCGCACCAAACCGATAAACCGAGTCAAACCGAGAAAAAAACCCAACTAAAAAAAAAAATCCGATCATAATTGGTTTGGTCCGTTTTAACTAAAAAAAGTCAAACCTATTACATGTATTCAATTTTTAAAATATTTTATACATAAAAATATTTATTTGTAATGAAATTTATAAATATTTCTTTATTTTTTCGTAGTTTTTTTTATCTATTATCATATTATTCAAGTCAACTTAATTTTGAATGTCAATAAGTTTTATATCACTATGGATATTTGTATTAAAGTTCAAACCAAAACCAGCTCAACAAACACTAACAAAAGAAATTCAATTTACCACTAGGAATACAATAATGTTGGATATCTATTCTTTAGTTTTGCATAATTAGTTTAGAGATTGAAAATACATAACTTAAGTTTTTTTTGTAATTAATACTTATTAGCCATGTTTATTTTAGCATGACTTAGTATTTTTAGATTATGGTCATTTTCTTTATGGCTTGTTAATTAGCAATATTTATTTTAACCGATTTTATTAGTTTTTGTTGAATATTTTAATACAATGTCATCACTCTACATTTTGTGTTATTTTCTTATATTATATTTGAAGTAAAAGTTATATGTATTTATATCAAGACTATTGAAAAAAAAAAAAACCAAAAAAATCCGAGAAAACCGAATAACCCGAGAAACACGAGGTTGAAAAACCCAAATTTTATTGGTTTGGTTTGGTGAATAAATTTAAAAACCCGACGCGATTGGTTTGGTTTGGTGTTTAAAAAATCCGAATCAACCCGGTCCATGTACACCCCTACTAATTAGTATGAGTTGGGGAATGAATTGAAAATAATTAAACTTAATAATAAAGATAAAATAGCTATAAAATGATAACTTATCTCTTAATTTTTCAAACTAGATTAATAAAAGTGGATATATATATATATGGGAAAAGAACATAACTGTGCAAATTTTAAAACTATTTACAATTTCTTAGCAGAGTTACTTTATTTACATTTCTATCATTTTATCCTCTTATCCCCATCACAATCCCCCAAAAATCAGGTATTTTCTTTTCCAAAACTTTCGTGCAGTTCCTTATTTTACGCTCAACATGAATCTTATCTTTTCTCTTTCTTTCAAAATATGATTTTGTACAGTGGACTAGTAAAAATGATCGAAAGGAGTATGTATTCACAATAATGCTACCACCTTAGTAGATGACTTAAATTCTATCCGTTCAATGAACCGACCTCTCCTGTAATTAATGTCTACAATTATTGGTGTCACTAGATAAATTATTTATAATTTTCAACTAAATCACAGTTTTTAAATGTTCTACTGATTCGATCACTACAGGAATAAATTGCATTGATGGTCAAAGACCACAACGGAATTTATGTGCTCAAAGCAATGACTTTCATACCACAGCTATATACTCCTATCCACTTTCTTTCTCTCAATCCCAAGTATTGACTATGTAATAGAGAAAATAACAAATTTTCTTTTATGAGAAGGAAAAAAGTATCTACGAAGGAAATGTTAAAGAAACTTTCGGATTTGTTTGATAGGTGATAAATTAAAAAGATGTATTTTTTAAGTCTTAAACAAGCAAATAATTAGAAGGAAGCTAACTCCTTCAGCTGTATCTCCGTTTCCTTTCTTGCCAATCAAACATTAGGAAGGGAAAACATAAACAACACAAAACTTCACTTTCTCCTCTTTATTTTATTTTATTTTTTATTTTTTTTATTTTTTTTGAGCAATGCATAATTCTTCATCTCTTTATCCATGTAGTGAACTCTCGAAATGTTAATTAAACATATGCTTCGATCACAATGTACTTTTTTCACGAAAGTTTGCACACAATTCATTCAAGAATATTTTAAAAAATCCTCCAACGAATATCAAGTCAAACCATAATACTTAGTAGGCACTTGAACATAAAAAGAAAATGTGATATTTCAAACGAAAGTTGAAAAAAAAATTGAAAATCAATATATAACCAAACGTAGTGCCAAAATATTTTTTCTGAAATAAAAAGTGTGGACAAACAGGAGCTTAACTCACATACATAGATTGTTGAACATAAGAGTAACTTATCTCCAATTTCTAATGATACGAATTTGGAGAAGAAAGGAAGAGGGAAATCCCTAAATTCGAATTGTGAAGTTGGTTGTCAATTTTGGGGATTTTGGTCCCAAACAACAAACACAAAAGGACGTTACAATGCAAGGGAAAATAAATGATGGGCCAAAAGAAAATTCTGATCAAGATGAATCTGGGCCAAGTTATTTCACATGCTCACAGGGCCCAATTCTTCCACAGCTTGCATGTACAGATATACACGAGACTATACACATCATGAGAATGTCTTGGGATAATTCTGACATTGGATAAGAATAGTACAGTTGTAGATTGTACAAGTTTGTTAAAATAGAAACCAATAGAATTAAAGCAAGTGTATAGGAACCAATAGAATTAAAGCAAGTGTATAGATTTATTATTCTTTCTCTACATAGTCTACTATAAATACATGTACAAACATCAATGAAAGGATCCGGAAATTTTTCATATTTTGAGTCTTCTTTTTTTGCCTTCCAACATGGTATCAGAGCAAAATTAATTTGCAGATCTTGTTCTTGTTTTTTTTGGAATTCCTTTTACTAATCTTCTTTTATTTTTATTTTTCTTTTTTTTCTTTTTTTTTGCTCCTCAGTTTTGCTTTTCTTCTTCAAAATGGTTGAATCATCTGAAACTGCTCTTGTCACCCCTACTGTTGCTGTGTCTAGCACCATAGACTGTAGCAGTCCATACTTTCTTCACCCTTCAGACTCACCAGGGATGTCCTTAGTGAACTCTATGTTTGAATCGAAGGGGTATGGTGGGTGGAAAGGGACTGTTCTTGTTACTCTATCAGCTAAGAATAAACTTCGCTTCATTGATGGTAGCAATAAATTACCTTCTCTCAACAGTACTGAGTACAAACTCTGGAACAGGTGCAATGATATAGTGACCTCTTGGTTGCTGAATTCCTTGTCTAGAGAAATCTCAGACGGTGTTCTTTATTCAAAGACAGCTGAGGAACTTTGGAATGATCTTGAACCTAGATTTGGACAAGTTAATGGTGCCAAGCTGTTACATCCCGAATTTTCGCACGTTAAAGTCGCATCATGAGTTAGTCAACGCAAGTTCAAAAGAAATTATCTTGAGGATTAAAGGGATTGAGCTTACTAATATAAATGGTTACAAGAGTCTATAAATAAGATTAGTAAGTGGCGGAAGATTTGGAGGGTGAATGAATCAAAGAAGCATGAGTTTCGTAAAAAGTCGGCAAGTTGGGAATATGATAACTTGTACTTTTGGGTGAGATTAGGAGTGCTTGACATGCTAAGAAAGTAATAATATGAATTATTTTAATCGTATAATAGTAGTTTGTTAAGTTTGGAAGTTAAACAAGTTGTAATACAAAAATCGATAAAAGGCGTTGCAAGTTAAGTTCGTAAATTTCACTGAAATTTGGGTCTGATGTCGAGGAGCTTTTCTCTCAATATACTTGGAGGTACGGGGTGATCAACCTATGAAATTGAAGGTCTACGAGTCTAGTTTCCATCGCATTTTACCGTTTGTTGATACGACATCAGAATAGAGAGATATTCGTATTTCTGTCCAGGGACGTAAACTGCCATGGGAACAGTGTGCTAGGTTGGTGGCAGCTTATTCCCTTTTGTATAAAAGATCCACAAATCATCTTGGACCTTCATTTTCTCTAAGATACAAACCTTAAGCACTCCCAATACTCTTTCTAACATTTCTCCATCAATCATAAGCAAATCCAAAGGCTAATCAAGTAACTTTAACGTAAGGAATCACGTGGTAATCGTAGAATCGTCATTTCTTCGTTGTTTTGCTTTTTGGATGATATCTTCAACTTGAAGTAATCTCTGTTTTGGACTGATTCTTGAAGTTTAAGGTATGTTCTACCCTTCTCATGGTCCTCTTAAGCTTCGACAAGTATTTAACCTAGAGATTGGAGGAGAAATCCCATAGGACAAGTCTTTATTAACTCTAAGGAACTCTTATGGAGGAACTTGATTGTTTGGGCTGTTTCTTATGGTTTAAATGTATTATTTGGAGCTATGAAGTTATGGATGGATTGATAAGGAAGATTAGGAGTAAAGGAGAAGAAAAATGGTAGTCTTGAATGAAGAAATCAAACTACAAATGACCCTATGAACTTACGCCCGCAAGTTGTTCGATGAAATGCCTCAATGAGTATTTCCATAAGCTATGAACTTGGAATTGATCCCATATTGGTCTTATGATGTAGGTGATCATTCGTAAGGTATTCGACGACTCATGGAACGTGGAAACTTCATCGTTTAGGTATGTAGGGCTTTCTATTCTCTTTGTGGCATGACTAGAATTCAAATGACCTTTCATTGAAAAGTTGTTCCATTAACTTGGATCGATCGCGTTCCATGATAATTGATCTAACACATACTTCATCTATGACTTGTACCAAATTATGTTCCATATCTCCTTTTGGCTATCGATTAAAAAATTTTCCATTCAACTTGTGTCGATTATGTTTCAAAATGGTTAAGCTTACCCTTTTCTCATGAATAGCTTGTATTGAAATGACTTTCACATTTCGTATCCCTCTTGTTTATCGAATGAAGAATGATATTAGTTATGGTACTCTTCACATCAAAGTTGAGTGATTGTATTTCCTTTAATTGAGTTAATCCTTATCTTCTTGTCTATTGCTTCAAGGTAACGAATCTCCCGTTGGCGCACTCTTTCCGATAAAAGTTGTGTCGATCATATTTCATAAGAGTTTGGCTAACTTTAGCTTCATGAATAATTCATAACAAGATGTTTCCTTGTACTTTTACTTCTTTGGCCAAATTATTAAAGAATGATAAACGTAGCTACAATAATGATAGTCGAGAGGATAACGACGATAGGTCACTCCGACTCTTTCCATGATATTTCTTCTGAGATCAGTCTTGCATTGCACTTACATATATATATATATATATATATATATATATACACATACATACATATATATATATATATACACATACATACATATATATATATATATATACACATACATAGATATATATATATATACACATACATACATATATATATATATACACATACATATATATATATATATATATATACATGTATGTATATATATATATATATCTATGTATGTATATATACATACACATATATATATATATATATACACACACACACACACACACATATATATATATATATGTATGTATGTGTATATATATATATATGTATGTATGTGTATATATATATATATCTATGTATGTATATATATATATATATATATATGTATTTATTTTCATTACCGCGCCGCGCTATAGTCGGCCGGGCAGGCACGTAGATGTGCACCTAGATGGATTTCTTTCATTACCGCGTCGTGTCATAGACGGCCGGGCAGGCACGTAGCTGTGCATACCACTGATCAGTTGGGCAGAGATGATGATATGATGATGAGCTCACCCCACAGAGGGATATATATTATTATATGATATGATATGTTATAAGCCTCCACCGTGAGAAATGATTTTAAGATCATGCATTTACATTTATGTCATGGTTATGGTCGCCCTCAGTGGCTTCGTTCAGAGTTTTAGGTTGCCTCTATATTTCCCCTCTTGTTATTTATATCTTTTTTGTTTATATTATGTTTATGCTTACCGTCTTACATACTTGGTACATCTTTCGTACTGATGCATTTTGTGCACTGTGATTATGCCTGCAGGTACGGTAGATGGATTCGTGTACCTTTCTCAGTAGGATACCAGAGTTCAGCAGGGATGTTCGCACTCCATTCTCCGGAGTTGCTGGTCATAGTCATTAAATAGGATGTATGCATGTATTATGAGTATGGCTATGGGTACGTCGGGGCCACTGTCCCGACCAGTTGATGCATATCAGTGCTCTTAGAGGCTTATAGACTATCAGTCAGTGTACAGGTATTGTGTTTGGCCTTGCCGTCCTTCTGACTAGTTGTCTTTCTTGGTTGTGGCCTTGTCGGCCCTAGTTATGCATATATGTGTTGTTGGGCCTTTTCTGCTTGCAGGTTGTCATGATATACTTCTTACAGTTGTTATTCAGCGGCCTTGTCGGCCTATGATTCACGTTACAGAGTTCAGATATCACAGTTAGTTCGCTCGGCCCTTCGAGTGCCGGGTGCCGGGTGCCCGCCACACCCTCCAAGGTTGGGGTGTGACACAAGCTTTACCACCTACAAAAAGAAATAATTGACTTAGTTCAGGGTTCTAACAATGTTTCCACTAACTATACTAAAATCAAAGCTTTATGGGATGAATTAGACACCTTATACACTAAAACAAGTTGCTCATGTGCTTGTGAAAGTGGAGGAAAGGATAAGGTGCTAAAATCTGTGCAAGATGAGAGACTAATTCAATTTCTTATGGGCCTAAATGACACCTTTGTTGTTGTTAAGAGTAACATTATAATGATGAGTCCCCTTCCAACAGTTAGCCAGGCTTATGCTTTACTGATACAAGATGAAAAACAAAGAGAGATATCTATTCACTCTAATTTCTCTAATGACTCCTCTTCTTTCTTGGTTAATGGTGGCAACAACCCAGGTGGACGATATTAGGAACTAGGAACCCTGATTTCATACGAAAAAAAAGCAATGTGGTGTGTTCTTTTTGTAAGAAGGTGGGACATACAGTTGATAAATGTTATAGGGTGATTGGTTTTCCTTCTAATTTCAAGTTCACAAAGACAAGGGGTTTTCAGAGGGATGTGAAAAGTAATTGCTCAGCCTGGTACTGAATCTGGATACTCAAACTACATCTCTAGTGAAAACCTAAATCAACGAAATGCAGAACAATTTACTCAGCTAGTCCAGCTACTGAATCAGACTAAAGTAAACCAACCAGCATCTTCAGTCTCATATGCTAATGCTAATGCTGCTCTTGCAGGTAATGTGATGAACAAATCTATCTTTTGTTTGATTTCTATCAATTCTAGCCCTTGGATTACGGATTCGGGGGCAACTCGGCGATATGTGTTTTGATTCTAGGATTCTCATTAATCTTAGAGCTCGCCTTATTCGTCGTGAATGTAAATCTTCCTAATGGTTTCAAAGTTAAAGCTACTCGTACGGGCAGTTTTGTTTTATTTCCTAAACTTATCATTCACAATGTTCTCTATGTTTCTTCTTTCAAGCTTAATCTCTTGTCTATTCATAAGATGTGTACTCAGCTACAGTGTCTAATCATTTTTTCCTCCACTCAATGTGTTTAGCAGGCCCCTTCAGTGAAGAGGCCTCTGGTACTTGGTCAAGCTAGCCATCGGTTTTATCAGTTGGTTCCCTTCAGTTCCAAGCCTAAGAGTTTACTCAAGAAAGATGAAGTCTCATTTTCAGCTTCTAGTTTTCCCAGTTCACTTCCTACTTTTTCTAGTTGTATTTCTGCAAGTGTTTTAGTTTCTATTAAAGAAAAACTCTAATGTAAGACTATGGCATGTAAGGTTTGGGCATATGCCTTTTTCATCAATGAAGAATCTCAGTTTCTTTCCTTTTAAGTCTATTTCTGATTGTAAGTGTGATGTTTTTTCTGATTGTAAGTGTGATGTTTGTCCTTTGGCAAGACAATCAAGACTGCCTTTTCCTCTAAATAGCATAAAAACCATTTTTTTTTATCTCATTCACATTAACACTTGGGGGCCCTATAATAAAGCAACCTACAATGGATATAAGTATTTTTTGACCATTGTAGATGATTTTAGTAGAGCTACGTGGACCTATCTTCTATATGTTATATCCCGTATTTTGTGCATTGGGACAATCCGGTTTAATTATGATAAGTTAGGGTCCAAACCATTCCGGATGCAAAGTCGAGATTTTTGACCTTCGATTTTATTTTGAGACATAAGTTGTTCATGAATTTGTTTGCATGGGACAATTAGAAAAAATTTGGGACCAAAATTGGAATTAATGGAAGTTGAAAATCATGCTATTTTGCTTGCTTTGGCCGTGTAATGTGGGAGTTGGCCCACACAAATTGTGGACAATTTTAATTGGTCCAACACATGTGTGGGCCAAGGGACACATGTATGATTCACTTAGGGGCTTAAAAGATGACTTCTAAGTCATCTTTATTCATTCCAACACTTAGAAAAAAAAGAGCAAGAAGTTGAAAACCTCCAAGAGGCTCTCGGCCAAGTGGAGAAAAATTGAGGTTCAATTCTAGCCACTCCAAAATTATTTCTTTGATGCAAACCCACTAAGTTGAGGTCCCTAAGTAGCGTGGGAGCGTTGTTCGGGTCATCCAACCATCCGTTGTATAGATCGCAAACCCTAGGCAAATTGTGGAGTTGAAGAAGAAAGGTAAGAATCAATTATGTTTTATGTGTTATAAAGGTTGTATGCATGTTGTAGTATGCTAAAATGGATGAAAATCATGAAATATGGCATGTTGGAGTGAAGGTTGTGTGTGCAGTATATAGCCGTGTGAGGTGTGTGTGTGTTGTGTTGTATTGAAGCAATGGATTAATGTCTAGTTGGTATGTTGTGGTTGTTGTAGAATGAAGAAATGAATGAGAATCATAAATATGTGCATATGTAGTGTTGGTCGAAAATGGGTCATATTATATGACAATGAATGGATTGATTCTACTTAACGTTTTAGTTGTTGTCGTTATGAATTCCATGATGAGAATGAGAGTTTAATGACTCAAATTGATGTTGTAATTGTTGCGGACTGATTTGGAGGTTATTGTACATTTAATGTAATTTGTATATTGATGAGAATAGCATTGTTAGAGTGTGGATTGTTGATACAAATCATGATTCGGAAGCTAGAAATGGGCTATAGTTGTGTCTCGGGTTTGGGGGCAGTTTTCGGGCAAATTGGAGCCTTATTTGGAATGTTTGAAATGTTGTATGAATTGCTTAGAATGTCTTTGAATATTGTTGGTATGGGTTCGGGTTAGTATTCGAATGTACAAGCGTTGATGTTGGCTTGAAGTAAGTCGTTGAATCGAATATGTTGAAAGTTGTTGAATGATGTAAAGGCGAGTTATTAATGTTGTATTGCCTTTCGGATTGATTATTAATGTTTCTAGGTTGGTTGTTGTTGTTGTTGATTTGGCCGAGTTAAATTCTCGGGGTTGGCCTATTTACAGGGGAAATGCCGCCCAAATTTCTGTAGAATTAAGGGCTAAATTGGAATTAAATGCCCAAAATGTCTATAGCTAATGTTTGGCATATTATGACTTGTTTGTAGACCTTGGAGAGCCCGAGGCGTAGGTTGGCTTTAGCTTGAATTTGGAGTAGCTTTGAGAGCGTCTGAGGTATGTAAAGCACAACCCTTCCTTCTTTTGGCATGCCTTAGTCGTAAATAGGCTATGATACGAGTCTCGAGGAAACTCTACTCCCGCGATCCGACCATGTCTGCGATTCTTATTTGTTTCTTGGTCTTTGTATACTTGATAAGATGAAATATTGGCCCTTATGTCTTTTGTATGACTAAGTTTCAAAAGTTGCATAAAAGTTTGGTTTTTAAAGGAATTTTGTTCCTAAATGATTCCGAAAACTACGAAAGTCCGTAACTTTCACAGACAGAACCGGATCGCCCCGATATGCTCAAAAATGATCCTATGATATATGATGACTATGATTTCCACAGGCGGGCCCGACTCGGGTCGACACCCCTCCGTGGGCCCCGCAACTTTCTTTATGTACTTTGGCGATTTTTGGAAGGATATGATATGACTATTATTCCGATTTCAAGTACGATCAGGTTACTTACCTTTCGAGTTTGCAATAATGATTCGATAACTTATGATGACTATGATTTTCGTAGGCGGGTCCGGATTGAGTGGACGCTCGTCCGTGAGTCCCGCGATCTTCTTCTGTAAAATTCTGACGGCTTTTGAAAGAATTCGATATGATCATCTTCCCTACCCTCGAGTATGATTTTTTATTTGTCTGTTGAGTCTGAACTAAGGATTTTATGTATGTGATTTTAATATGTTCCCGAGTGACGTTCGGGCGAAAATACGATTTGACTATCGTTTCGGCCTATAAATGATGGTTCGTTCGATTAACCTACTAAGTCTTTGAAAGTGTTTTAAACGTATTTGGCTATTTATGATTACGCTCGTGCATTCGTTATTACGTTTTCGCCGAGTCCCGGCCGTGATATGTGGTGTTACCGCTGGATTCTTGACCGCGGTATGTGATGTGATGTTGCCGCTGGATTCTTGGCCGCGGTATGTGATGTTGCCGCTGGATTCTTGGCCGCGGTATATGTATGTGTGATATTGACCGCTGGGTACTTGACCGCGGTATGTGTATATGTGATTTCGACAGTCTGAATTATGATCATTCGGTTAATGTTAGTTCCTATGATATGTTTGATTTTCCGTATGTATAAGACAGAAATGTTTTTCAAAAGAAAGCTAAGCATTTTGGCATCTGGATATGCACTTACTTTCTGTACTTCTGTTCGGTTATAACTCAGATTTGCTTACTGTATCTTTTGGCTTTGCATACTCAGTACATATTCCGTACCGACCCCTTTCTTCGGCCGCGTCTCATGCCCGCAAAGATGTACGTACGAAGTGCCGTGATCCGCCCGTCTAGGACACCTATCCCGCCGTTGGAGAGCTCCTTTATTCCGAGCCTACATTTTGGTATATATTCTCCCGTTGTGTATGTATTTGTGTATTCGGGGCACGGGGCCCCCGTCCCGTCATATGATTCTCGTTATCTTGCTTAGAGGTCCGGGACATAGATGTGGGTTATGTACGGCGCTTGGTTCGAATGCGTTGAGTAAGTTGTGTTTGGGCGGCCCATCCGCCGTGGCACCTTGTCGGTTTCGCGTATGTATGCTTTGCTACGTTATGTATATTATGACGCCTTACGGCTTTTGTGCTTTATACGTTTGTATGTGACGAGTTTGGAACCACGTATGATCTCTATGTCGGTATAGATGGTTTGTATGCTGATTTCGGTTATTGAGTGCGTATGGGTGCCCAGCTCGGGCACTAGTCACGGCCTACGGGGTTGGGTCGTGACACTATACTCTAAAGGAAATGCTTTTGCTAAGCTAAAACAGTTCTTAAGCATGGTAGAAAGACAATTCAACAAGAAAGTTAAACAAATAAGGTCTGATAATGCTCTAGAGTTAGGAAAGGCAACCATTGAATCTGAATTTCTTTTACACCAAGGGATTTTACACCAAACTTCTTGTGTAGCAACTCCACAACAAAATGGGGTTGTGGAGAGAAAGCATAGACACTTACAAGAGACTTCTGGGGCTTTACTTTTTCAATCAAACTTACCTATATTCTATTGGGGAGAGTGTCTTCTAACTGCTACTTTCCTTATTAACAGATATCCCTCTAGAGTTTTAAATGGAAAAACACCCTATGAAGTTATTTTCCAACATCCTCCTGATTATCAATATTTGAGGTGTTTTGGTTGTCTCTGTTTTGTTTCCACTCTAGCACAAAATAGGTCAAAATTTGCTCCTAGAGCCAATGTTTGTGTCTTTATAGGTGTTATACCCCATTTTAACTGGGTTAAATTAAGGTACAACGTATTGGAGATTCCTATTTATTTTATTTCAAGGAGTCGCCACCTAATTGATTTTAGGGTGAATTAGGGCACCTAATTATTAACTTAAGGTAAAACTAACCTCCGTTAATAGTCTCGCTTAACCAAAGATTCTAGGTAAGGGTTCTATATTATCCTAAAGGGAAGGGATTAGGCATCCTTTAGAATCCGTTAACTTACTTACGGTATCCGACCAAACTTAGGTTAATTAATTAAGGTTAAAGATGCAAATATAATATTTAAAATTTAAGAAAATGACTTGTAAATATTGATAAGATTTTGAAAGAAAATGTAATAATATTGTTTAAAATAGGACTTAGAGAAAATAATAGTTCGCATAAAGATGTCTTTAAATACTATTTAAGATAAGATTTATGAAGATAGTTAAGACTTTAAGTGAGAATATATAATAAGGCTATATAAAATGAAATTCACAAAAATATAATAATTTGTATATAAACAGAAGAAAAATGCGAGTTCAAGCAATATTTTGATAAATATTTAAAACAACTCAAATGATGAGATATTAATTGATTTTTGCAATTTAGGAGTATAAATAAAATACTAAAATAGCTAATGAGTTTTGTTTATCTCTTTTATTAGCTATACTTTGAAATATGCATAATTGACTCAAAACTTGAAAAAGTTATTCATAAGATATGCTTGAATTTATATTTGCATGTTAGTGATATTTTGAGATGTGTATAACAATAAGGATAAAATATGATTCTCTTTTCTTAACATATAAAGTTATACCATTTTTGCAAATCAATTTATTCTAAAACAAATATTAGCCAATTTTAGCATGAAAACAAGAGAGTAAAAATTTATGGAATTAATGTTGGTGTTTCTTAAACTATCTACCCCTTTACTAAAACTAAACTTACTAATTCATTAGGATCCATCTAAGTTAAGGGAATAAAATAAGAATAAGGTTAGTCATACGAAGCACATCAAAATATACAACAATAAAAAAGGGTAAAGGGGAAGAGAATTGAATGGATCTGGCCCATTGTCTAGGCCCGACTGCCGCGGATTGATCATGCTATTGGGATTTGGCCCAAAACTCATTTTTTCTTTTGAAAAAGGGCTGCGGATGGAACCGGACAGAGAGAGAATTTCGTTGGGCTTTTAGCCCAACACCGACGTGTGGGAGACGAACGAGTCCCTCGGACTCGTATGCGGTGGTCATGCAAAATAAAAGGAAAAGGATTAGTATTCACTCAATAAGGTAAATATAAACTCAAAATAGATCAGTAAATGATACATACTATGTATATTTTAAGTATACTTCATATATACACAGGTATATATGACTTCACTGCTTCAACAACATTAGAAACGTTTATATCGTAATAATGCACGCAATTTGCCCAAAGAATGCGTGGGCATCGCAAGAACAACTATATAATACACCAAGGCAAATAGCATACACAAAGAATAGCAATTAACTTCACAAAACTACCTAACACAACATACGCTAACGTAAAGAAATCGCAAGAACATGTAGCTCGTTTGAAAAACAAAAAAGGGCACGCTTGGACAGATGAGATAGCGTCTAATATTCAGTATACCTGGTATACTTGAAAGGTATACAAGAATATACGACCCTTTACATATTCAGAAGGATGATGGCAACCAATAAGGGACACGACAAGTCAAGATCAGCTTCTTCTTTCAACTAATACAGATTATAACAAAAGAAAATTCCCTCATCTTTTAGCATACTCCTTACTTTTACTGATTCAAATATAAGAAGATGGGGACATCTATTCATATCTTGAATAGTTTAGAGAAAGACACGAAACCAAAGGGTTTGAAGACACCGGAATAGACACGAGAACCATTTAGCACCAAACTATCAACTAAACTAATCCGGCATGATAAGTTACGAAGTAACGTACACACGCCTAAAGCGAATGACGCCGGAATGCTAGACTAAACGAGCATACAAGCCTTATTGGGCAAGTAAATCAAGTTGAATTAAGTTAATCAAAATGAGAACCTCATGAGATATTGTGTGAGAACTAGCTTTAAATGATCCTAAACGAACATTTGAATCACCGATTATGGTTTAGTCTCGGACCGTGAAAGAAGAACAATGAGTATTTGATTTTTACGACATTCAAATGAACAAAACCGGAACAGCTAAAATGATGACAGGGAACTTTGAAGCATCGAAAATCAACAAAATGTATGCAGCTAACAGTATCCTCGCGATATACATGGAACGAAACGTATTTGGCTGACCACCTAATAATCACATTGCGACACTATGTAACTCGAAATGAACTCATCGCGACACATTATTCTTTAAAGGGAACAATGACGGGGGGTTACCAATACGTCGATACATGATTTTTTTTTTTTTTTTTTTTTTAAAAAAAAATGAAATAAATCCAAACGACACGGTATCAAAAGAGGGGTGTTCGATGTCTATACTCATGACACATCGATATAATAGATGTTAAAAATATCAGCCAAGCATCAAATATACGACATTAACCTATTAAAAAGTATGGCCTTACACTAGAGGACTCTAATTCATGCTTTCAATCCAAACGACAGTTCATTACATACTACTAGTGAAAGAAAACAGGGAAAAGATTAAAGTTTAGGATTCACCGACCTTTTGTGGGTGCAGTGAACTGGTGTAGGAGTCTCGGATCTATGCTCTTTGAACAGGATTGATTCGGGTGGTACACAAACTACCGAAAAATGCAGAGCTTTTGCTTTTGTTTGAAAATAAATCGAGCTTCAGGGTAGAGTTTGAAGGAGTAATATTAGGAAGTAGCGGCAGCCAAAAAACCTCTCCCTCGGCTGATGACTTAAGATGGTATTTATAGGCGAAAATTGACACTCTAGGGTTTCGTTTGGGCGGGAATTGAAATCAAATTTGTTCCAAGATCCGAACGTTAGAGTTTTCAAAATGAGTCAAAATAGGACCCGTTTGAATCTGAATGTCGAAGGCTTTTTCCACCAGATTTCCAATGGTTTGACTTTGATTTTTTCCGCAAATGGGTCGACCATTTATGGTCTTTTAGGGTCACATGCGTTTGAAGCGAAAGAGGAGTGCCTTTCTCGTCAGAGAGAAAGCTCGGATGAAGCGAGTCGTAGGGATGTTTTTTTTTTATGTAGAAATGATGTAGACAAAGCTGTGATGGTGAAAGAAAGGCTGCGTTTAACTGGAAATGGAAGTGGAGACAGAGATGAGAGGAGAGAGAGGAGAGAGTGGGTGCGGCTGTGTTTAGGAAAAGAAAGAGAGAGGATTAGGTTTAGGGATGAAGAAGAGGGGTTGGGCCGGATCGGGTCGAGGATACGTGGGCTGGAGCGGGTAGTTGTAATTAAATAAGTGGGCTGCGAATTTTGAAAGGGTAAGTCACGAACTGGGCCTATTTTGGCTGGAAAAATGTTGATCTTTACTCCTCTGTTTAATCATTTTGGGCTTTTTAACTTACAAAATATATTATGTGAAGACAAATAGTAATTAGTGTATATAAAGTAAAAAATTAATTTAACGAGTGCGAATCCTAATACGAAACGATGGCGAACCGTTTAAAATTCGTGATAAAGTAATACTAGTAAAAAAAAAA
Source organism: Lycium ferocissimum (assembly GCF_029784015.1). Classification (NCBI taxonomy): domain Eukaryota; kingdom Viridiplantae; phylum Streptophyta; class Magnoliopsida; order Solanales; family Solanaceae; genus Lycium; species Lycium ferocissimum. The sequence goes on along the minus strand of NC_081348.1, from coordinate 28,814,362 downwards.
TTAGTGAAAATGAAGGTAATGGTATTAATAGTAGCAGAAGTAAAAATAGTAGTGAAAATAAAATATTTAGCTCGTCAGTAAATTTAAAAGCCCGCAGAAATAAAAAGTACGAATAAAGGAGGGACAAAATTGGGTGTCAACAATAGGTTACGATTTGGTCAAAAAGGATATAAAGTTCTTGATCTTAAAACTAGAATGATTTCTGTTTCAAGGGATGTGGTCTTTCATGAAGAAACTTATCCTTTCAAGTCATCATCAGTTTCTTCTCCTTTGACACTTTTCCCTTCTTCACCTAAGACTACCTTTTCTACACAATCTGTGTCAGAACCAGTATTAGAAAATAACATAACATCACCACCAACATCATTTTCTTCAACTTCACCATCAACATCTCAAACACTACTACCCATGTCACCTAATGAAATGCCTCAACCAATGTCACCTGATACTCTACTACCAGATGAACCCAATCAACAACACGCTCATGATCCTGTTCCTACTATTATACCTAGATAATCTACTAGAACACATAAAGAACCTGCATATCTATCTGATTACATCTGTGGGTATGTTTACTTAACTGATCTTACATCCTGTTTCTCTTGTCCTGTTTCACCTTCTGTCTATCCGTTTGCTGGTCTTTCGTCTGATAATTAGTTGGTTTTCAACTCTCTTTCTCACATAGTAGAGCCTACTAGTTTTTTCAAGCTTCATTGCATCCAGAATGGAAGCAAGCTATGGCATGAGATTGAAGCTTTGGAAATGAATAAAACTTGGAAAGTTGTGGAATTGCCTAAGGGTCAAAGAGCTTTACCTTGTAAATGGGTTTACAAGGTGAAGCATAAATCAGATGGAAGCATAGAGAGACTAAAAGCTAGATTGCTTGTTAGAGGAGATATTCAGAGAGAAGGTATTGATTTCACAGAAACCTTCTCACCTGTGGTAAAAATGACAACTATCAGGGCATTTTGACCATTGTAGTTAAGAAGCAATGGCAGATTTTTCAATTGGATGTAAACAATGCCTTTTTGCATGGAGATCTCAATGAAGAAGTTTACATGAGATTTCCAGCAGGCATGGTTCCTCCTAGTCCTAATCATGTTTGCAAGTTGCAAAAATCTCTATATGGGTTGAGGCAAGCCTCAAGGCAATGGTATGCTAAACTTGGTGCAGCTTTGGTTTTTAAGGGGTATGTGGCTTCTTTGAATGGTTATTCAGTTTTCATTAAGAAATCAGGTGATCTTGTTGCTATTGTGGATGACATTATTCTAACAGGTAATGATGTCTTAGAAATGCAGCACCTAAAGCATTTTCTTGATTCAGAATTCAAGGTAAAGGATCTTGGTCATTTACATTACTTTGGGATTGAAATGATTAGAGAAAGTCATGGGATTATCCTAACACAAAGGAAGTTCACTTTGGAACTACTTTCTGAATTTGATGTTTCACATTTGCCTTTAGTTTCATCCCCTTTGGATCCTTCTCACAAATGATCATCTGATTCAGGAGATTTGATTAATGATTCTACTGTTCATAGAAGGTTGATTGGCAAGTTAAATTACCTAATGAAATAAAATAATTACGGGACTAATTAATACTCATAACTAAATGGGGGATAAACTAATTTTGCATTTTATCCCAGAATTATTATCTTTATTCCACATATCAAACGACCCCTCGAGGTCATCTATTGCCATGCCGAATTGAGCAATGATGTTCGGTGTTTGTTTTGGGCATTGATTAATTCGGATATGTACTGGTAAAGCTCAGTGAATTAAAAGGAAAGAACTTTCTATATCAGAATCGAGATTTCTGATTAAGAGTGAAGTTATCTTATTAATAATTTATTATTGTCTTCAAAAACTATAAAACTGTATCTGAAGCCAACACTTGAGATAGCTGTCCTTCGAAACTCAGAGATAATGGGCTCACATCTCTACCTTTTCTTACTCAAATATCCTATTTAATTCATTTGACGCAGGACTCGAAAATGTTACCTAAATTACAAGTCCTTTAATCCTTTGTCCATTTAGCAAAGCCTTGAGCAGCTGAGCTTATTCTAATAAACATTTATTTTGAAACTTTAGTTGAGACGGCAAATTGCCACATGCCATAAGAATATGAAGGAATTAGATTCGGGTCATTCATGTGGGTCAATTCGGATTCATATAAATATTTTTTTAAAAAAAGATTTTGTTATATATTTAATTTAAGTTAGAAGAAAATGACACAACTGTTGGAAAAAGTTCTGAACGATTGTACCTATATTCGAAACATAAAGAAGTTACAGAAAGAACTTCTCGCTTCTTCTAAAAAAAGAACGTTTCCTTCCTTTGTTTCAAAATAGAAAAGAACTCCCTTCTTCTCAGTAGTTGTTATAATGAGATATGAAAGTCAATTGAGATTTTGAAAGGGCAAAGGTGCAAATATACCCCTTAACTTGCGATTTAGAGCAGATACACCCCCGTTGAAAAAGTGGTGTATATATACCTTTGCCGTTACAAAATGGTGCAAATATAGCCCTGCCCTTACACCAATAGTGCAAATATATCTTTTTCGCTAATGTGATTTTCTTAAAAAAAAAAATCATTTAGCTTATTTTTTAATTTAAAAAAAAAAAGTCATGTGGCTTTAAAAAAAAGTCTACTCATTTTTTTTAGTAGACATATTTTTCTAACGCCACATGGTAATTTTTTCTGGTGGGCCGGGTCTGGTTCGTTTAAAAAAATATCTCTGTAACTTTAAAAAAAAAATAAGTCTACCCATTTTTATAAACAAACCAGACCCGACCCACCAGAAAAAAAATATCATGTGGCTTTAGAAAAATATGTCTACTCAAAAAAATGGGTAGGCTTTTTTTAAAGCCACGTGGTATTTTCTTTAATTAAAAAAATAAACTAAATGATTTTAAAAAAGAAATCCGTCAAAGGGTATATTTTGCACCTTTTCCCATTTAAAATTAACAAGTATATTGTTTTCGTTTATAACATAAAAAGTATCAAAAAAAAATTTTTACGTACTTTTATTTATAGCAACTAGATGAGATCTAAATATCAAATGACAATATACATACATAACAGCACCTCACTATAGCAGCCATAAAATTTTCGGACAAACGTTACCATTATAGAGAGGTTTGACTGCAGTAGATGGGCAAATTTGAGTTCCGTTAGAATATGTTCAAGTAATGTAAAGATTCATGTGTTCATATTCTAGTGAATACTTATGTTGAAAAGTTAGTTGAGATGGCAAATTGCCAAATCGTTAAGTATGAATGCCATAATATGAAAACATCTAATAAAATTGAAGGTAAAAGAAAGAAACAAAAAACAAAGGAAGAAGGTATGTATGCATTCATAAAATATGGAGGAATAGCTTCATGTAACGTTCTTCAAACTTTTTCATATATTTTGAAGTGTGCAATTATAAGGCTACATGTACCATCACTACAACAAATTTCATTATTTGTGACGAATTATTTTGTCACTTAAAAGTCATATTTCGTAACAAAAGATCTTTCGTGACAAAAAAAAATCGTCAATCTTTTGTCCCTAAAAGTGGGTCGCTAAAAGTATACAAAGACAACTTAGTGTTTCATCGCTGAATGAAGTTATATTAACTACAAAATAAAATTTCGTCCCCAAATGAGTAGTATTAATGACGAACTTATTTGTCATGAATAGCGTAAAAGTTTTGTAGCTAAAAATATTGTACGTCACTAAAACGGTGGTTATTACGGACAAATCTAGTACTATTATTATTAATTGACTTTTTTGGCTCACGGCATTCAGTAACCATGAGTAGTTTTAGGATTTCTTATTTTTTTTTTCTTCAAACATCTCTAAATACTGGATGATTTATTTACCAAAGGCTTATATATACAGATATATCTTATGTTTAAGTACAATTTTAATTATTGACATACTGCATGTCTTGTAGCCTTTTGAATGCTATGCATATGGCTCTTGTAATATATTGTATGCTTTTAACGGGCAAGAGAATTTGGAGCTATATACTTCTTTCTTATTTGGCAATTGATGTAGATTAAGGATCGGGTAGGTGTGGTATACATGGATTTCGTCTCTTTCTTTAAAGGGCCTTTCGCGACCGGGGTGATGGAAGTCTACAAATTACCCGGTGAACGAATATCAGATACCGAATGATTTAAAAAAAAAAAAATACAAATGCAAACTATTAGTATGATCACTTAATCTACATCTTTATATATGAATGTAATTTTGAAATTATGTACAACAACATATCCAGTGAAATCCCACAAAGTGAGATTTGGGGAGGATAGAGTGTACACAGACCTTACTCCTACCTTGGATAGAGAAGCTATTTCTGATAGATCCTCGGCATGTAATTTTGATCTTACATAATATAACAAAATATGATGTTTTTATTACCCTGAACATAATTTTCTTCTGTACTTCCAATTTTACCTCTAAATATATTAACTTAATAGTGTTATTAATTTTAGTAATAAAGTATTTGTGGACAAAATATAAATAGTAAGGACAAGCTAAAAGACTCCCATTACATACTCTTTTTTTCCTGTAATATGAAAGGTTAGCCCTTCTTCCCTATGAAATGATTGTTCCTCGAGAACTATGTGACACTTTTTTTAATACATTTGATCATTTGATTTTTATATTTGGCGTATGTATATCTTATATTTTATATTTATTTATAAATTTTTGTATAAACGTTTAGCTTTTCGATATTAACTAAATTTATAAAGACCGCGCAATTTCACTAGTTATATATAAACATATATCAACTTATCATGATTATATGATTTAGTAAGATGATAGTATGCATTAATGAATCATAATAAGCAATAAAAATCTAAATGCAAACACATATTATATATTCATTAATTTGATATAAATATGGGAGAGAAATTTTTAGGACGGATGTCTAACTGTTTACCTTGTCCCTGTGAACCCTACCGGAACCTCGTATGGTTGTAATGTGGCACAAAAAGAGTTGGCAGATTTGGACCACTCTGGGGTTTTTTTATTTTGGACCCCTAAGGTGATTCGTAAATAGATGGCAGATTTGGTTTTATTAGATTTGTTCTCTGGTCCCTCTTCTTTTCCTCTTTCACTTCTTTTTATCTTTTAGAAACAAAATGTAAAATAACAAAAAAATAAAATACCGTCTGACTGTAGTATAAGTAACAGAAAACTGTTACTTTTATATTTAGTACCTTACTTTTTTATTTCAAACATTCTATAAGCATACTTAAGAGCACAAGGGTTAATGAGGATTTTTTCTAATCTTTCGACTTTTCACAAATAATCTCATGAATTAAGGAGCCGTTTGGACATGATTTAAAATCAGATTTTGACATGTAATTTGGATATCTTAAATTGTATTTTCTCTTAGAGATATAAAAACCCACAAGTTGTGAAAACTATCAAAACATTCCCAATTCTTATACAGTCTCACCAAATGAGTAAGTCATAGTTCATAACAAAATTAATACGCTACTAGAAAGCCTTTTTAAAAAATACAACATCAATTGATCAAACTTTAATTCAATAAAAATGAAAATTTAACATGAATAGTAATATAACTACTCTTTAATATAATCCTCCCACATGATAGACATAAATAAAGGTTGGTGGAAGTTAATGAGGTTGGTAAATAGTTGGTGAGAGTGATTGTTAAAATTATTTACTAACTCATGGATCTTATTTTATAAAATATAAACTTATGGGTCAAGTTTTATATTTAAAATAATCATGATTTGAAATTATGAGATAAAATATATGTCTAAACATTAATTTTATCTCATAGTTTTAAATCATGATTTCAAACCGCATGTCCTAACTTAGTAAAATTTGGAATGAAAATGCCTCTTCTTCCCCCCCCCCCCCCCCCCCGCCCCTTCTTGAATATGCCTTGTCCTGGCCCCACAAACTACGCAGTAGGAACATGAGAAAACAGCTTAGATCTGAGTCACCAAAAGAAAAGGTCAAAATGTTCATTTGTCAGATCATATGACTAGTATGTTCAATGCCGCCACGTCTCTTATCTGGAAAAATGTCCCACCAATTATCAGTATCATTAAATTTACAGGTAATACTTAAAAGTTAAAACTCTCCAAAATGCTTATAAGCGAAAGTCAGTCAAAATTCTTTTGTAATTTTCAATTTATAAGCACTTTTAATTTTATCAAATTTTATATTGTTTATCCTTAAATATATTTTCCTAATTCCAAACACCTACTTTCTGTCCATTCCATATTTGTCGTTTATTCTTTTCCTTAAAAAAGTACTTTTAAATTATTATTTTTTCCCCCCAAAAAAATGATATTTTAGAAATTTTAATAAAAAAACAACTTATCAGCTTTTTTTACAAAACATAAATAATTTTATTCAAATCCGTAGCTGTTTATTTATAAAACTAATTTCAACAAAATGCGTATAACCTATTTACGATAAGCTAACAAAAAGAGACTCTGTTTTTTATATTTACTAGTATTGATGTATAATTTCTAACTCAACTAAAACACTCCTATAAAAAGTAAGTATTGGTATGTGACTAAAACTTCAATATTACAAACTTTCATACCATCAGTCCACCGCTATCCAGTTTCCTCTTTCTTAATATTTAACAGAAACAAAAGAAAAATTCTTTTTGTTGAAAGAGAAAATGGCAATAAAATAGAATGTAAACAAAATATCGGATTTGTTCGACGGTGAAAGTTGGAAAAGAAAAAGAAGTTTGATAGGTATTCAAAATTAAAAGATGTTTTTTTAGTTAAGTCTTATTCCAGCAAAGAAGGAAAGCTAATTTGAAATTTCTTCAACTTTACATCCGTTTCCTTTCTTTCACCTATCAATCTCTGGGGGAAAAAGAAAAGAAAGAAGAATAAACCGAGAACTTCATTTGCTCTCTTATGTTGATCAATAACATGCCTCACGTACATATGAAAAGTTAACTATACGTACATATGCTTCACAATCTTCTTTTCACGAATTAAAGGTAGATCATTCCTCAGACTAATATAGTCAAATTACAATGCTAAATTTGATACATAGGTTAAACAAAAAATAATAAATAATCTCTTTAACCTCTAAATGCTATGCTAAGAAAAATACAGAAGCAATTTTAAATTAATAAATCCTCCATTGAAACTAAAAATCAAGGACCAACATGGGTTCTGGTGGAATGGTTACCCATCTATCCTTAATCGTCAAAAGTCGGAGGTTCCGAGCGAAATTATTAAGATAAACAAATTTTGTTGGGAGCATTGCCGCTCAGAAGTGGGCCTTACATTTTGCGATCCGGATTTAATCGGGCTCCAAAATACTAAACACCGATGGAAAATTTAAAAAAAAAAAAAAAAAAAAAACTACTAAAAGTCAAGTACGGGGCAAAACTATGCTCTCGATGAAACCCACCATTCGTTCTTCGGTAAAAGGACTAAAAATCTTAAGCATAAAATCTTCACGCCGTAAATTTAGATAAGAAAAAACGGTAGTGTTTTCCCCTTGTCGCTTTGGAAGATCATTAGTAACTTGCCTTCTGCAAATTGGGCACGTCCATTTGCACTCTAGCCATGCATCCACACATTCAACGTGAAAAACATGGCCGCATTTCGGCAGTTTCCGGCAATTCTCACCGCCCATCACGTCGTTGAGACACACGGCACAGCAACAGTTTTCATCGTCATGGTTGGCGGTGAACGGTGGTGGTAGGTGATTGTCGGGGCGGAACCACCGTAATTTGATACCGCAAATTATGAAAATGGTGGCGGTGAAAGTTGTGATTGTAGTTAATAGCTGAATATTAGAATCCATAGCCTTCCGATCAGGAGTTTTGCTTTATGTGTCTCAGAAGAAAAGTATAGTGAATAATACAATGAAGAATCTGTCGAATTGGCTGTAGTATGGGAGCTGCTTTTGAAAATATAGACACAATGAACTAAACCAGACAGGTTGTAGATTCCTTTTTCTTCCTATATATATAAAAAAAAAATTGTTTTGACTGTCAAACTATATCTTTCCTAAGCACAGTTTGAAGGCGAATGAGATACTGGTCACATCACTCATCTCCACTTGGTCTCTCTAATTTGTGTTGACCCATCCTGTAAAAGTGATTGCCATGCCATGTAAAGTCATAATGGTGTTCGCAAATGTATATTAGAACAGTTGGCCATGTATTGATATTACAAGTAGTACTCTTACGTTTTGGTTGTATTTTTGGAAATTAAATTCTCAAAGATGAATGACGTGTAAGGTCCTTCTATTTTAAACACCCATTTTATTGGTATTCTGATCACCTAACTCATACTAACTCATACTATCCTATCACAGAACGACAAATATCTTGGAACACGCCGAAGTGTATTTGGTCATTTTATAATAAATCCGTTTCCTGTCGTGTATAGGGTAACGAGCGAGTTCTATTTGGGATGACTGGGTGAATATGGGCCTTGGTCCCATAGTTATACATAAGGAAATATATTTTATATTTAAAGGGTCAAACCCATAGACAAACACTTGTGATCGTCTACTTCTTTCACTTGAGCACTTCAAGTGCCCCTTATTCCATATAGACACTTCAGATGGACCCTTTTTATTCCACTTAAACACTTTTTACACCGTTGGCATGTCGAGGGTATTTCACGCAAAATACGAGCGTGTAAAGGCATTTTTTAAGCTGATGTGGCTTCCAACATATGTATTAACCCCCAATTATATATATATATATATATATCTTCTTCACTTCAAATTCAACACTCAATTTAGCCCTAATTTTATCCCCTTTTCCATATAAGATTTTTTTTCTTCTACTATTTCCTTTATCGCTTTTCTTCTTGTCAAATAGCCCTAATTCAAGCTTCTCGTTCCTTCTTCAATATGCTATTATGTCAAGCTTGTCCGACTCTTTCATGGAGTTTTTTGACGAACATGCCCGATATTGTAGATGTGGTAATGAAGCATTATTGAAGACTTGGACCCAATTAAACCCAGATTGGAGATTTTTATGTTGTAAAATCCCAAAGATAAACTTCTTTATTCATACATTCCTTATTTAATTATTTATTAGATGAATAATTGTTGGGGTGAAAATTGGTTTCTGTAGAAAATGGGTAGCTGTGATTATTTCTTTTGGATTGAAGATCGGCACCCTGCTCAAGCAAATAGGGTGATCTGGGGTTTGTTGAAGAAAGTGAAGGCTTTAAAGGAGAAAAGAATTCGAGCAAGAAATATGTTCATTGTTGCTGCCATTGTTGTTGGTTTGGTGATGTTTGGGATATGAAAATTCAAGCCAAATTGTTAGATGCTATGTAAAATTGTTAAGTAGTTGTCTTTTGGTTAGTTTAGTAGTTCCTATGTAAAATTGTTAGGATTATGGGCTGTTGTGAATGTAATTTGGTTATTGCAATGTTGTGACAATTTTGTATTTTGGTATGGCTGAACTTTAGCCAACAGTCACTCATGTAAACCTGCCTTTTGAATGAATAAAATGTTGTTTTGGCTACACTGTATTTGCCAACAATTCTCAGTTTTGTGCTCACACAATTTCCATCTATAAAAACCTACTTCCAAGAGGTCAACGTTATGCTACATTGTATTGCCAACAACAGTTAGAATTCAACACTAACAACATTTATAATTCACATATATATCAGAACTGCTTTAAACATCAACAGCAGGTATATAATGGGTACAAAGTAACACCAACTGCAGCTAATATATCAACATGCTCAACAATGAGCTCAAAGTTAGCATTATGCTACATTTCAAATACTAGAAGCAAAGATCCAAAATAAATTGTTTATTGCTACATATAAGTAGCAGATTGCCAAAATAACCATCCCAAAACACAAATTGTTTGGTGCTCCATATTACATTGCAAAACAACTACTACATGCTATCCTAATACTGCCAATTCTTCTTCTTTTTCTTCTTCTTGTTTGCCATCTGCTGCAATTGGGAGGTAGTGACAGCTTCTTTGTTTTTCCATCTCAATCCTCTAGCTTTATAACCAAGGTCTATGCCTGTTGGACTTGCATCCTTGTAAGCTGAACCAGTTTCTAGAATCCTTTGGCTTGATGTTCCTAGTTGTATTTTTGCAGAAAAATGAAGCACAATCCATTTTGTTAGATTTAGTTGTGTTTAAGAGACCAAAGTTAGAATTGACATACATTTAGTATTTGAGTTCCACTTGTACTAGTGTATATGGCATCCAACATCAGCTGCCCTGTTGTGTCCCCCTACTTGTAGGTTCATCTCCAGTTGCAACCCTTCCTCTCTTCTATCCAGCAACTTGTCTTCTTTTAGGAGGTAGTTGACTTGTTATTCCTCTTGTAATTAGAATACTTTTATCTGTAGGTGGTGCTGGCTGGCTTGAGTTTCTACCTCTTGTTACTTCATTCACCCTCCTAACTCTTGTTGTATCATCACAAACTGTTGCTGAATGTGCAGGCTAGCTTGAGCTTGTAACTGCAGGCTGGCTGGAGCTTGTAGCTGCAGGCTGGCTTGAAGTTGTAGGGGCTTAAGCTTGTTGGTGCAATCTTGCTTGACCTTTTTGGTGCAGCTTGCCTTGAACTCTGACCAGGATCTTGTGAACCTTGGCTAGGTGCTTCTGCACCTGGCACAACTTGCATATTTAAAGACATTAACCCAATTCAAAATCAAGAAGAATTGATAAACAAGTAAACTCGAAGAACACTGTTTTACCTTGCAATATTTCTTATTATGTCCTTGTTCATGAGACTTTGAATAAGTAATTTTCCCCTTTTTCTGGACACCTTTCCATACCTCATCTTTTTTGGTTCATCTTTGCCTTTTATTCTTTTCTTCTTGTGTCTTCCAAGCATTGGTTTAGGTGCAGGAGGCTCAATTTTTAAATTGTTTGTTTCAGGCCACATCTTCATATTTGGAATTGGTTGGATGAAATGACTATAGGCCTTTAAGAATGTATCCTTCCAATACTAATGCTCCACAAAGTGATCAGGCTCTTGTTCGATATGGTAGTATGCAAAACCAGCATGCTGGCATGAAATTCCTCTCAATTGCCAAGTTCTACAACTTCAACACTTAGTACTCCTGTTAACTGTATGCTTAGTACTCATGTTAACTGTATGCCTATACTCACCCTCTCAAATCTCAAATCCAACATCAGCATTCCAAAGAACCTTGCACTCCTAGCCATTTCCTTATTATCCTCTAAGGTAAGTCTAGTCATAGGTGCAATATCAGATATCCAAGTGTTGGCAAACTTAATCATATCAACTTACCTAGTTACTATTTTTTCCTAATTTCCTCAAATATGGTTATAATTGATTTGTGTCTACAAGACAAGATCCATGAATTGAAGGTCTCACACATGTTATTCTCAACAACATCACACTTAGAATGCTCTTTAAAGAATGTCCTAACCCATGATTGTTCTGGATAATGCAATAAATCAGCAAAAATATCCTTACACAGTTTGCTCATTTTATCAAGCTCTGACCTGAACTTCACTTCAAAACTGGCCTTAGAACACCTCCAAAATTATTTTCTTCTCTCCTCACCCTTCCATTCTTGATGCCAATTGGACCAGATGTGTCTGGCACATCTTCTATGCTCAGCATTGGGTAGCAATTCATCTACTACTACATGAAAACCCTACAAAGAAGTTGTACATTAAATAAACACTAAACAGTAAGAAACTAATAGATTTAGCAAAGTTAATATGTACATTACCTTTTGCATGTCTTCCATCACAGTCAGACCCTCTCCAGTACCCAATTGCAGATTATTTTTCAGGTAGTTAATGAAAAAACTCCAACTATATATGCTTAGTCTCTTTGTCAACAATTGCCCAGGCTATAGGAAATATCTGATTGTTTCCATTCTTGCCAACTGCTACTAGCAGTTCACCTTTATAAGCACCCTTTAGAAAACATCCATCAAAACCTATTATTCTCCTACATCCTTCCATCCACCCCTTTTTCAATGCATCCAAGCAGACATAGAAGTACACAAACAAATTCTTCCCTGGTACACTTTTTCTAGCCATCTTTACCCAAATAGAACTACTAGAATTGGTATGTTTTATAATATCAGCATAGTCACACAATCTTGTAAACTCCAAATTCCAATCACCCATAGACTTTCTAAGAATCTGCATCTTTGCTCTGTAGCAAATTGCCCTATCAACATACAGTCCTAACTTATCCCTGCACATGTCTTGTATTTCCTATATTCTCAAAGATGGCTACTTAGTTATCTCATCCTTGAATCTAGCAGCAAGCCATTTATTGTTGCACAATTTGTTCTCATTTGAAGTTGTGCACTTATGTACAGGGTGATAGCTCTTAATCATAAAGTCACCAGAATCTCTATCTATTGCTGCATAACACACACACTTGCACTGTTTGTTACTCTTACATTTAGCCTTGACTAAATGTATTTAAGTGAAACAGAAAGGGCCCACCTTGGTGTCTAAATGGAACAAGGGGCACTTGAGGTGCTCAAGTGAAAGAAGTGGACGATCACATGTGTCTGTCGATGGGTTTGGCTTATTTAAAGTGAACTTCAAGTGACTTTTTTGGTTTATGTGACCTTTCGGGTAAGAAAAAATTAGTCCTTATCCTTTATTTATTTTTATGATTTTTCTTACTGTCTGCGTCGAACTCCCTTTTCTTTATTTTTTTTCTTTTATTTTTCTTTCTTTATTTAATTTTCTTTCCTTCTGAGCCGAGGGTCTTTCAGAAACAGCTCTCTGTCCTACAAAGGTAGAGGTAAGGTTTGCGTACATCTTACCCTTTCCAGACACCACATATGGGATTACACTGAGTATGTTGTTGTTGTAACTAAGAAAATAACTTTAATACAAATTCATCAAATTAGGTGGTCATATGAAAAAAAAATTAGTTATGCATAAATGGAACTTGTCCATTTGAAAAATACCTTTGATCACTCTCATCAAAGAATCCATCTTATCCCGTTGTGATAACATCCTCGTGAGGACGCATCGCGAAAAGACATCAATGGCTCCTCGGGATCTAACTTAAAATCTTTTTGCTTGAGTTCCATGACATCTGCAACCATTACAATGTTGAAATTACAAGTTTAAGGAAAACCTGCAAAGCTCATCAATCGCTCACATGTATCATGGATTTTATGTCTAAATTTAGCACATAAAGCAGTTATCTTTAGATGTTTATATTATGAAGTGATGAATTACATAATTGACTAGTTGTGACAAGAATCTGAATTCCAACTTAAAGACCCGCATTCATCAGGAAGTACGTACTCCATCAAACATTCAAACTCAGAATATGGAACATTTTACTCAAATTTCAAAAGCACTGAAAGGCAAGCCCTGGTAGTGGTAGTCTCCGCAACATGTATGTGCTACTACTGAAATCCATGTTTATAGTATTTATATGACTTTGTATTGGAAATTTTGACTTCATGCTCTGCTATATTATATTATATTTAACACTTCTGATAATGATGTTCACTATGGTACGTACCTGCAATATTTGACACTTCGATGATATTCATGACTATGATATTAACCATATAGACTTAAACCTCTACTAGTCTTATAGTCATGATTGGATAGATTGAGGCAGTCAATTTGTATAATAAAACAAACATCGCATACATGATATATACAACTAACTTATTAATACAAAACTCTAGTTCGTCTTAAGCTATATCATCAGGAATTTCTAGAAGGCCACCTCAAGATTCTGCACTTACTAAGGAATGATAAGAGGTCGAGAACTATAACAAGCTAAAAATATGAGACTGAATTAATAAAAGAAAGGAAATAATAGAGTTCTCAGGAGATATGGTGCCTCTCTCTAAAGACAATTGCAGTTTGAACAAATTTGAAACCAACCAAGAAAATAAGATGAAGCGGCAAGTCACGCCAAATATTCTTCAACTAATTAATAGTGATTCCGACATCATGTCAAAACTCTTGCTTGACGAAACAAAAAAGCAAATATAGCTAAATATTGGGCAAAATGACAAATTAAGCTAGTAAAAGTTAAGTACCTAATATTATTGTTGACCATGTTTCCTAAAAGGACTTATTGTTGGGTTAATTCCTATAAATTTCTAGCCTTTTGGAAAATTCCTAAAACAAGCAAAATCAGATATTAGAGTACCTGAGAAAACAAACTCAATAAAATACCTAAAAAATTTCTACCTTTGATTGTGAGAAGGTGTCTATATACATTCTATAACATTTACAATCTCGTAATAGCTATGGATATTACATGAGAAGGTGTCTATACACATTTCGCAATATTTACAAAGATTTCAGAACAGTTACGTACATTATATAAGAATGTGTCTATGTCCATCTGATAACATCTACAAAGATTTGAGAACAACAAAAACAGAATATTTTGTTGAAAAACAAAAATAATGAACGAGACATTTGCAATATACTAGTGTAATAGTTTAACTAGCATTGAGAATCTTAAAAGCTGAATGGTTCAAGACTCCAAAGCATGGTTCCTAGATCACCAAATAAAACAATAATACTTAGTTCATAGAAATAATAATAATAATAATAATAATAATAATAATAATAATAATAATAATAATAATAAAAGAATTGCTTAATAATGGCAAGTTGCTTGAGTGTAGAATGTTTGAATCAACATAGTCCAAGACTTTACCGTATGTACAAAGTACAAACAACAACTAGTTATCTGCCGAAAATATAGCATGGAAAATAAAGAGGTCGGCAGGGCACATGGTTGATAGACATTCCGAAGGAGATTAGGTTGCCGGTCTTAATTAGTTAACGTGTTATCTGTCCTCCCCAAAAAAAAGGCTGGACATGATGGGGACTTCATGTTTAGGATTCAATCTTCATTCATTGAATATTCGAGCACTTTTTCAGTAGGGTAGTCAAAATAGAAAAAAAGATAAATACACGAAGGAATTAAGAATATTTATAATATATACATATATTCCCTCCATTCTAATTTAACTATTGTTTTAGTTCAAATAATTGTCTAAAATAAATGTCAATTTAAGAATTTAAGATTAAAGTTGACAATTGCTTTCACTATACTCTTAACATTAAAAAAAATTGTTCTTTTTAATACGGCATGTTCTCAAAAAACTAAATATGAGTAACTTAGTAATTAAACAATAAGTATCTTACATTTATTGTTTTTATTAATGAGGATGAAAAAAACTACCACTTACAACTGAACAGAGGAAATATAATCAATTCAGAGAATATTTTCCGATAAAAAGGTTAATTGCATTTTGACACTCATTGGATAAGGACAACCCAGCTACCACTTGTACTAATGCAGTTGGAAACACTATTTGGGTCATTAATTTGGGTTTGTACTTTGTCCCCATTTGTGACCCTATCAAAGCATACGTTGATAATTAAAAAAGACGGCATCCCATGGACTAAACAACGACTTTGATGAAATATCCAGTCAATTTGCACGTTGCTGTCTTAGTCTTCATTTGTTATACAACGTTAATTTATAAAAGAAGTAGACCTGACCAATTAAAAAGAAAACTCTATATTCAACGTTTGGTAAAAATATTCCATTACCTTTTTTTCAGTACTAAAATGCCCCTTTTTCTTGATGTAGGCGGTCCGATATCACAACACGATTATTAAATGGCGCATTGTCCACAGTACGTGTCACATATTTAATTTCGGCCCGTTTTTTGACAAATAGCCAAAATTAAACACCATCCCAATTCTCTTATTCACAAAACCTAGCGAAATCCCAAATTTCACGATAAACACCATTTTCAACCCCAATCTTTGTTTTCATTTTCTCACGTACATATTTTCGTTGCTGTTCTCGTTGCTGTTCATTGTTGTTCATCTAGGAAAGGTTAGTTTCCTTACATTTTTTTTTTCTTTCAAAAAATGATACTAGGATTTTGTGCATATTGTTTGAAATCTGGACTATAAAAAATAAATTTTCATAGTTCCCTAATCGTAATCAAAGACATTTATTATCATATTGTGCGTATTGTTTGATTTTTTTTTCAAAAAACGATGTAGTCTAGGGTTTTCGATTCTTGTGCATATTATTATCATTTTTTTGATTAGTTTGACATTAAGTTGAATTACTTGGTATTCTTTGTTTTTTTATTTTGTATTTAGGTAGTACATGGTGATTTTGTGTATGTAACCTTAAGATGGTACCATGGAGGTGTGTTACACTTAAATAATGGGAGCCAATATATGAAGGTGGGGAGATTCTTGATATATTCATGTCGATGTTGATATGTTGTCTTTTTTGAGTTGAGAGACTTTATTAAAGAATTAGGATACACTGACTACTTGCACATTCGTTTAAGCCACCTCGTTGTGGCATTTTGGTAGATGTTGATAGTGATGAGGTTATTTTAAATATGACTGTGGGTTTGAATGATGGTGACAACGTAGGTTTTTGTCAAACGTGGTTGATGAAATGGTTGTTGACCCGCCTTATTAGAATATGTTAGTCGTGAGGATAGGAGGAATCTTGTTCCCAAATTAATAAAGTCTGATGACATAAAATGATGAAAGATGTAGTAATGAAAGGGTTGTTGAGGAGCCCTTAAATTGTCCCTAATGCACCTTTGTCCTTTTCTACTCAAACTTGTGAAAAAACACCTCCTACCTCCTATACAAGAAAACACACCACCCTCATTCTCTTTTACTTCAAATTACACATTCCGGAAAAACACCTCCTACCTATCCTACACTTTCTTGTTGCTCCCGAAGAAACAACACCCCAATTCCTCTTTTCCTTGTCTTGAATTTCAAATACACGAGACATATATTATTCACGAAGATCTTAAAGATGTAGGTCCGATTGGATCGATTCCTTAGATGAGGGTTGATTTCTCATGATAGTGAACAATGAGATGACGTAGAAGGGGAAGGTGAGGATGAATATCAAGTGATGAGAGGCCGATGAGGTAAGAGAGTTGAGGGTGAAAGGAGGATTGAATTTCGAAGGAGAAAAAGAAGTGAGAGGGCAAAACCCGACGGTGAAGAGGTTCCCGGGAAAGGTGTGGATCTAGGATTTGATGAAACTAGAATAGGTAAGGTTAGTCTTGAGGGTAGGTTAGGAGGTGATGAACCTTACATTGATAGTTACGTTGATGATAGCTTTGAAATAGATGAGGATGAGGGTTGGGATGATGAAGAGGACATTGAATGCTAAATGCGCAAAGGTTTACAAGAAGGAAGAATGATAAGAACAAAATCATTCATGACCCCTGCCCGAAAGTTGTATGGCAGTTGGGTATGATGTCTTTAAAGATGTTGATGAGTTTAGGAGAGCGATAAAAAATATCTTTTATTAGGAAAAGGGTTAAAGTAGAAAAGTGGGTGAATGAGCCTACGAGGGTTAGGGTGAGGTGCGAGGATGGTTGTCCATGGTTATTGTATGCTAGGCTTGATAAAACCACGGATGATTTCCAAATTAAAACTTACGTTCCAAAGCATACTTGCCTCCAACAGCGAGAAACTACTTCGTGTAATGCCAAGTTTATTGTCGAGACTTATAGAAAGAGAGATAACAAAACATTAAAGTTGTTCGGTTACATAAAGAGCTAATTAGGACAAAGTTTAATCTTCGTGTTAGTAAGACCACGATTAGAAGAGCAAAGCGAAAATCTTAAAGAAATCATGGGAGATCACATTCGGAGTTTGGAAAAATCCTTGACTACGGGGATGAATTGTTAAGGACTAATCCTATTCCACTTGTGTAGTTAAACTTCTTCGAACCAAATGCTTGATAGTAGGCTTTTTTGAGCTTTTATATACGTTTTGATGCTTTGAAGAAAGCATTTCGAAAAGGAAAATGTATTGGTTTAGATGGTTGTTTTTCGAAAGGGGTTTGTGAGAGGACAAAAAAGATGGTAATAACCAAATGTTGCCTTGATAGTGGAGTATGAAAACAAGAGCACTTGGACTTGGTTTATCGGAATTTTGAAGGAAGATTTGGCACTTGGAGATGGGACACATTTAACATTGATAGAATGCGAGTATGTACACTAGAGATTTGTTGCAATTTTTTTCATGAAAAGTCATGTGTTTTCATCTATACTAAGTACTATTTCGGGGACTATTTGTTGCTATTCAATCTTTTACTTTTGAACACGAAAGTGTGCTAGGCACATCTTAGCTAACTTTAGCAAAAATTTGGAGAGAGGGCTACAAAGAAGACAATGGTTTTGGAGAATTGCCAAAAGCACCTTTAGTCTCAACGAGAGAAATATTGAGCGGATGAAGTTGCTTGGTCAACGAAAATGATGGACAAGACCGATGTATTACAACATAAATTATTGGTGTAAGGTCTACTTCAACACTAATGTAAAAGTAGATTCGTTTTAACAATATGGTGTGTTTTAATGCTTGGATCATGACTGTTCGCTGTAGTATTAGTAATGCATATTTATTTTAGTTTTGACAACTTGTTTGTAGATAACAATATGATCGTTTGTTTATTGGCCCTAAGCGGTAGGCACAAAACTATAATAACAATGCTTGAGGAGATTAGGGTGAAAATGATGGCAACGATTGGAACATTAAGGGAGTTTGTAAACAACTTGGAAATGTAACTACTCTCCAATGTGTACGAAGGTGTTAGAGAGGAAAATCTTTGCAAATGTAACATTGAGTTTAATGGAGTTTTTTTTTTTAGGGAAGGACTATATCGACTATATTTCTAAAAAGAAATCCGTTATGCGCATGCTTTTAGATTCGGTTAAAGGTATGATCCGACTCATTGACCATTGCTATAGCAAAGAGACTTACGTAAGAACATATGTGCGTGTTCTTGACCGATCCTGAGCATGGAAATGTGGCTGTCTCTACCCGCCCTAGTGTGGCTCCACCGGACATAAAAAGCATGCACAGTAAGCCTCGGACCCGGAAAGAAAGGAGGCGGTTTGCGAAAACCCGGAATGGCCATGACTTGTAATTTTTAATAGAGAGGCCACGACTGAATGTCCAAAAAGACTGATGGACCCGGCAAGCTGCTACAGCGGTTGGAAGGGCAGCACATCCAACCACCGTCTTCGAGCAAGGTCATGGGGAGACGAAGAAACCGCCAACAAAACTAGTACTGTTGAAAAGAGGCGAGAGGAAGACACTAGAAGCGCAGACGGTAGGAAATAATCTACTTGGTGAAGTTCATTGTCGCTAATTAGTGACCCGGCTGCTAAAGGAGGAAGAGGCACTAGTGCACCGTATAAAAGGCCTTAGAGTAATGGGAATGGGTGTTTTCCGGGCGAGAAAATGGGTTAAAACAGTTAATGTGAGTGCCTTAATACGCGCATGTTCTTTTATGTGTTGTTTCCATTACTAAGTGTTATTTTATGTGTTGTTTCCATTACTAACTCCTTGGTATAATTTGCGTGAACGAGTGTCAAATTGTGTCAGTAGTAAAAAAAGGTGACCGAATCGGCGGATTCACGTGAGCTCTGGCTTAGAGTGCAAATTTTAAATGGAGAGGCGATGAAGCAATCACAACCCGAGAAACTACAAGAGATACATGAGAAAATGACAAAAGGTAGAGGTAAATCGGCAAACCCAAGCCAAGAAAGCATTCCGACACACATGGAAAATATAATTATGATGAAAATGCCCAGCTTCTTGATGTACACGTTTATGGATTGACATTTTAGTATTTTGTCTTGTTCGTTTAATCAAACAACATATTAGTATTTTGTCTTGTTCGTTTAATCAAAACAACATTTTAGTATTTTGTCTTGTTCGTTTAATCAAAACAACACTACGGTACATAGTAACGTGTTCGATTCCATTTCGGCTTGACATAGGCATAATGTACAAATTCGGCAAAGGGCAATTCGCGGTGCCATTCTGGGGGCGGTCTTTAAATTTTGCCCTTCATATTTGAAATCTTTAAATTTTGCCCTTCGCTAAATCCCTGAAAATTTTAAAAAAATTCGCAAGGCAAAGTTTAAATTTCGCTATGCCCCCATCGACGGAATTATAAGTTATGCGGACAGATACTTATGCCTTATGGGCAACTTGACATAAGTATCTTGCGGTTCGTTATAACTTTGATAATTCTAATCCGTAGTAAAAGTTTGCTATTTATGCCCCCGTCGGCATAAACTTGAAATTTACCAAACTTATGCGGGGGCATACTTATGCCTTATGGGCAAACTTTGCCTTGAAGCATATATATGTATTTTTCAAGCATATATACCCGTATGTACAGAAGGTCGGCTTGACTTTGGAAGTTTTTTTGGATGGAATAAAATAGACTTTCAACCAAAAAAAAGTTTGCCTTATAAGGCAAAGTTTAAATTTTATATGCCCTCCCGCTTTTAGTTATGTTTAACTAAAGTCCGCAACTTTTAGTTATGCTTGGATCCGCATAACTTTAACTTTTTCTTAAAGATTGTATCTTGGATATAGTCCCGCCTTGCGAAATTATTTTTTTATTTTATGCTTGAGCGGGGGTTCGAACCGAATTTCATGTATTCGCTCATCTTTCCAAGCAAAGGGCAAAATTTAAAGACCACAATATGAAGGCAAAATTTAAAGACCACAAATTTGAGTGGCAAAATTTAAAGACCACCCCAAACGAAGAAGCAATCCGTGCAAAAAAATGTTGAAACCATCTATATAACACAACATACACACACACACCATATCACACATTCACCACACTAAACTACAACAACAACATCAACGCAACCAAAAGAGCAAGCACAACAAACACAACAACTAGTGCACCCGCAAAGAGACAACAAACACAACAACATATAACATCTACATCATACCAAGATGCTAGCTTTCTTTGTGAAAAAGTTAACCCGTTCTTACGTGTAAACGACGATTTTGTAAGTTTTTTTATATTTGTTATTATTATTTGATTTACGTGAAAACGAACGATGTAAACTTTCTTTTTTGTTCATTGAAGATACTTCCACTAACATCATGACATTTTTCCAACGACAACAACGCATGCCGTGTTAAAGTATCAAGATGACACGTGACGTTCGAGAAAAAAAAGCTCGTTTATGTGTGGAAGGCATTTATAGATTCAAAAGGTTTGAAAGAGGGAGACACACTAGAGATTTGGGTGTGTAAATGTGAGTGTGGAGATGGCATAGGATTTCATGTATTTAAAAAAGAGATAGAGATCATAAATATTGATTAGTAGATCTCTATTATTCAATTGTCTATGTTTAACATGTCCATGTATGCTACTATTTTGATTAAGACAATGATTAATGTTATGTGGATGTGATTTTGATTTTAATTTTAATTTCGGATAAATACTTCAAAACACCTTAACATCAAACTTCTTCATTCATACATGATAAAATAGATGTATATGTTAAAAAATTTGCCATAACAAAAGGCAAACAAAACATAACATAGCCGAGACACTACCACCACTACCACTATCTATGGCAATTTGATTTTTCCATTGTTTGAATTGCCACTACGAATACAAAACTTATGAACACAACAACAACACAAACAACAAAACAAAAAATGAAATTCCTATGGAACCTACCCCTTTAGTCTTCCTTGTGTCTTCTTTTTTTGTCCATCAACCTCGACCAAACCCATGTCAACACTAACCGAGATTATTATCGTTAGTAGTGATCTCATCCAATTCCATCTTCAAACTCCGATATTGCATCAATTCCTTCTCTAATTCTAATTTTGTTAACCAATTTTGGGAGGATAAATTTTGATCTTGGATCAACTTCATCTGTCCCCCTCGGCAATTTGCATTTTTGAGCACCTCAAAAATAGCAAAACGAGCATAATTTTACAAATTTAATTTTTCAATAAATCAAAAAATGGGGAGCAAAACCATACACCATAATAGGGACAAGACCGGATTTTCAGACCAAAGTTTGCATTTGCAACAAATTCCCGTGTTGACATTGGACCACGGTTCTAAGCATAGGATCACTCTCATCCATACACAATCGACCAAGGTCAATTTTTTCCATCTAAGAAATGAAAAATGACTAAATATGAGCAAGAATCACTCAGAAATTTAAAACAATAAATTTCACATGAACGAAAATTTAAAGAGAAATAAATGAGAAATAAACCTAGCTAACGAACCTCTTTCCAACGATTGGAGCGATTAAGGTGTTGATTTTTAGAGGTATAACGATTGGAGTGAAGTTGAGTTATGGAGTTTTTTTGACAAAAAAATGGAGATGGGTATTAAATGGGTCAAGATGAAGTAGTAGTTTGGTGTAAAAAATGGAGGGAGTTCAAATTAATCTTTCCATCTACGTACCGCCTTGGCGCTCCAAAACACGTCACATGCTCTTTTAAAGGTTATAACGCGCCACCAGGCGGTATTTACGCTTCCACATCAAGAAAAAGGTATTTTAATACCAAAAAAAAATTCGGGGGTAATAGGTCCAACGCAAAGGTTAGGTGTGTAGTTGGCATTTTGGTCAAACGTTGGGGGGTATTTTGACTATTATCTCTAAGTACTCACCTCAAATAAAATTTACATCAGAAACAAAATTTCAACACTTTTTTGTAGTTTAACTTGAAAAAATGATTTTATTTTCACTTCACCTAAGTATTGTCCAAACGTGAATTGTGTTATTTAACCTATTATAAATATAATAGCTTAACATACCTGATTTCACAGGTTACTAATTTCACTTATTTTGGACATGAGTTATATTTATTTATTTTTGTAGATGACTTAATAGAATAGAAATTCTTAACAATAACATATAGAAAAGTTAATCTCATATAAAAAAAAGTGCGGATTAACCAAGTCCTGTCACAGTCTCGCAAAGTAAAAGTGAAGAGTGTTTAAGCTACAACCACAACTTTTAAGTAAATCACAACAATAATTTCAATATTTATATTGATAGTTCTGCTTTGACAGATGGTTTGGATTAAAAGAAAGGAAAATAATGGACTAAAAAAAAGGGTGTTAACGGTTTTAAGACTTACCCAAAGGTCAATTGTATAGCTAACGCTCGATTAAAATTTATGGATAGTTATGCCTTTTTCCTTTAACCAAACGGGGAACAGGTACTTAATATTATTATTTGTTTGTCCAGTGGTTAATTTTAACAATAATTCAGACATAACAAAACAAAATTTCCTATAAAATATACTCCCCCGATTTATAATAAGTACCTACTTAGCTTTTTTATTATGGTCTAAAATAAGTGTCTTTTTATTATGGTCTGCGTAATCAAAAAGGATTTAAGCATATTTCTTCCAAAAATAAATGATTTTTTTGATAGTCAAGAAATATATCAATTAGGTAGTATTTAATTAAGAATAGTTTAATAATTTTTTTTAAGAGTTAGTATATAGACACTTATTTTGAACACAGGAAGGTACTCCTTCCGTCCCAATTTATGTAGTACCATTTGATCAGGCAAAGAATTTAAGAAAGAAAGAAAGACTTTTGAAATTTGTGATTCAAAACAAATTTTAGATAATTGAGTGGCGGTAAATCATCTCATAAAATTAAATTATTTTTAAAATAAAAAGGTGATTTTTTTTTAGATAAACTAAAAAATGTAAAACGCGTACATTGATCGGATGGAATATAAGCGATTCTTAGACTTTCGCTTCATAATAAGTGGTTTTTAGGTTTTTCAACTTTTTTCAAAATAAGTGATGCTTTAGAATTTCAAGATTACTTTGGGCAGATTCTTTCAAAATTGTCCTTATTTAAATAATCAAAATTCATTAATTATCTTTTCTTTTTCTAGGCATTTAATTATGTAAACACAATTTAATTAGGAGTAAATTAGTAAAAACACTCATAATTTTCTAAGGGTGATGTGCATGAGCTAAAAGAACCACTTATTATGGAACGAAGAGAGTAGCTTAATTAGTTTACTAAACTTTCACCTTGTTAGTAAAAACACATTTTAATCCGCTTTCCATTTCCCTTTCTCCTACCCTGATTTTTTTCTAAAAACAAACGGACGGAATATAAAGTCAGATACCGCAAGTTTACTAATGTAATCTATTTTGAAAAGAAAACATATACACATACGCAGCGTTTCGAAGTTCCTCAGAAAGCTATGGATTTTCAATTTGAGCTACTAATCACTGCCACAACCGCCATTTTTTTAATTTGCGGTATCAAATTCTGGTGGTTCCGCCGCACCGATAACCACCTACCGCCGCCGTTCACCGCCGACAACAACAACAACGGAAGATACTGTGCCGTCTGTCTCAACGACGTGGTCGGTGGCGAGAATTGCCAGAAACTGCCGAAATGCGGCCACGTGTTCCACGGCGCGTGTGTGGAGGCGTGGCTACAGTGCAACTGGACGTGTCCACTTTGTAGGAGGCAAGTTACTGATCAGCTTCCGAGGCAACAAGGTGAAAATGTAACTTCACGCGTGGAGGATTTTATAGTGGAAAAGATTTATAATCGTATTACGGAGAGAGTTACTTTGGTTTTGTTTGGTGGCATGTTCCTTGTTCATCCTTGAACAATTTATACAATTAGTATTAGTGTATTTTTTTTTTGGTTCTCCTTTATTATCTGGCTAGGTAATTTTCAGATGTAAAAGGTGGAGTAGTTTCTTTTCTCTCTCTTAATTCGTGTATCAAATTTAGTGTTGTGATTTGAGTTGGTATTATTAATTAGCATAGTGAAGTACTGTATATTCATCGGAGGAGATGTGTTTTTCTTTTCAATACTTGAATTTAATTGTGTAAGCTTCGGGAAAAAAAGATCGTGAAGCATAAGTTTTGAGTTATTTTTTGCCTCATCCGCCATTATTTAGGCAAGGAAATGAAAATTAATGGTCAAGAAGGAAAAAGAAATGAAGCTTTGGGTTCATATCTTCTTTCTTTCTCTTCCTATGCTGTGAATTGTAGTATAATAATGATATGTTGTAAAGCACTCCCTCCGTTTTAATTTATTTTCCATACTTTTCTTTTTAGTCTCTTTAAAAGATAAAAGAGACTTCATCTTTTCTTAAATATTTTATGAAACCCATCGCTCGAACATCTTTGTCAGTCCACTCTTTCACTAACACCCTGCCGCCT
The DNA here is from genome assembly GCF_029784015.1 of Lycium ferocissimum. Lineage (NCBI taxonomy): Eukaryota > Viridiplantae > Streptophyta > Magnoliopsida > Solanales > Solanaceae > Lycium > Lycium ferocissimum. The sequence continues at coordinate 28,789,339 of NC_081348.1, read as the reverse complement.
TGTTCCATTTAGATAATCTTGATTTAATTATTTTGCGTGACCTCCACACAAAACATGCGTGAAGAGCTTAATTTACGATTTTTAATTTTTATGTTTTTCTTCTTTCTTCTCTTTTCATTCCAACACTTCCTCCACCATAAACCATCAACTTGCCACCGCAACACCATAGATAAGTTTTCCCAAGATAACATTTTGACAAACCCTTCCACTACAAATTAACAAATTGACACCACCACCTTTCAAAATTTTTTTTCACCACAATAAGTTCCTCATCAAACCCAAATCCAAAATCATTCAAACAACTTTGATTCTCAACCAAACTCCCGAATACATCATGAACAAGTTCTTAATGCTCTTAAGAACAATATTTAGAACCTAATTGATTTAATTATTTTCTCTTTCCGAGCTTCTAAGCTCCTTCCATGGAGGTCACATTTTTTCTTCTTTTAAACACAAATTCACCGCAATTTTTTTCCCGAATGTAGCATATCTCCATTGAAGAAGAAAATTTAGAAGCCGCTATTGTTAAGCTCAAAAGCTTCCCGATTTGAATTTTAGGTGCCTCAAACGGGCTCCATTTTTTAGTGGGTGATATCTCAAAAGAACCGGAACGTCGTGAGGAGTTCGAATCCGAAATTTGGTTCTATTTGGTTGAGATTTGAGGAACTCGCCATTAACGTAACTTCAAAGCTTCAAATTCGAAAATTAAATTTCCGAATTGGAGGAATTTGGTAAAAACAAAAAAAAATAATGAATTGGGGGCTATAGATTAATTTTAAATTTTGAATTATATGCTTTCAAAATGGATCAAAATCTAATGAAAACAAAAAAATAAAAATGGAGCCTTTAGAAGAAAAAAAATGGTGTGCGGTAGTAGAGGTGTAGAAAGGGGGAAGGAGGGTGGGTGGGTGGGGAAGTGTGTTTAAAAAGTAGGTAATTTATTTATTTATTTTGGTGAAAAATAATTTTTTTCCTTTTCTTTTATCTTGTAATTGATTTTTAAATTATTATTTTTACATCCAATTGCCCACGTCCTATTTTAATTAGTCACCCTCCCACATCATTCGCGAGTGGATGACACTCATTTTGCAATTTTAGGCGATTGTGAAAAAAGTGTCTAAATGAAACATCCGATTCCCACCCGATGTTAAATGGAAACAAAAGTCGATTTATGTTGATGAAAGAAGCTGACTAGTATGTCCTTGGATACGTCACGACGATGGGTTTTAATTTAAGATCACAGAGTTCAAAAGATCTTTACTTTTTTAAAATCAGACAAAAAAATTAAAAGGGAAGAGGAGCATTAACTGCAAACTAGAGAATAGTATGAATTACTGAGAATGAACCTAGACATTATGGGAGAAGTGAAGTAAGAATCCATGAGGCAAATGTATGTAGAAAAATTGAATACTGTAGTAGACAAAACTTAAACTCTTCTTGATTATGTCCCGTGACAACTAATCCTTTAATATTGATAGTGTTAACAAGATGTAAATTTGCCTCTTTGAACTAGATATATAACAACAAATAATGCAAACATGTTATATTTTTACATTAAAATTTTGAGAAAAGACATCATTTGACCCTTGAACTTGGCACGAAAATTCGTTTTGGCAACTAAACTTAACTTGTATTTATTTACCCCCTTAACAACTTTCATTTTAATTATTTACCACCCTGAAAAAATAATACCACTCTCACAATGGGAGGTATATTACACTCACGCCACGTCGTTATCACGTCATTATCATGTCAAAAATTACTAACCCTTCATTTTTTGTTTTTCTTTTATTATTTTTTCTCTTTCTTCTTCTTTCCCTCTTTTCTCTTCCTTCTTCTTTCTCCTCAACCCCCCCCCCTCCGCTGCCGCCACACCTCCGCCGCCGCCGCCGTAGCTGCCATGATTGAGCATAGCTCAGTTGGTCATCCTGACCACGTCATTACCATGTCAAAAATTACTAACTCTTCATTTTTTATTTTTCTCTTTCTTCTTCTTTCTCATCCTACCATAACCACCCATAAGAACAACACCCACATCTTTAACCCACACCCACCACCACCACCATCATCACCTTTAAATTTCATCCATTCCTTCTCAAATTGGCCCAAATTGGTTATTTTGGTTGTTATTGTTAGCTATTATTATTAGTAGCAAGAACCCCATTTTTTCCATAATCATTATTCCATAACTTTATTTTTGAAAGAAAACAAAATCAAAATCAAGAAACCAAAAAATGGTGAAAATGGTAAGAAAAGAATGATGATAATATAGAGAGAAGGAATTTGTGAAGAAGAAGGCGGAGGAGGAAGGTAGTGGGGCGGGGTATGGAGCGTGGGGTGGGGGTTGTGAAGAAGACAAGGTCGTGGGGGAGGGCGTGGCGTGGGTGGGGGAGGGGTCAAGAAGAAGAAGGTGGTGGGGGGCGGGACGTAGGGCGAAGAAGAGGGGGCGGGGGGCGTGGGGTGGGGTGGGGGGCTGTGAAGAAGAAGATGGTGGTGGGGGCGGGGTTGTTTGGTGAAGAAGAGGGGCCGGGCGTGGGGTGGGGTGGAGAGAGAGAGGGTGGGGTGGGGGGGATGCATTTTGATTTTTTTTTAATTATATATTATTTTTATTTTATTTTTTAATTATATAATAATATATATATATATATATATATATATCAACGGGCCCACCTTTTTGTGTTCTTCACTCTCTTAAATTTTTTTTTTGTTTTTTTTTGTCACGTTAGCATTTGGGGTTATATTTAATTAAAATGAAAGTTGTTAAGATAAATAAATACAAAGTTAAGTTTAATACAACCGAGATGTTACTCTTAAGTTGGCCAAATAATGTCTTTTCTCTAAAAATTTTGGATCACTAATTTTTGCAGTATCAATACCCACATTATTTCCTAATTACTATATTTATGCATTATTAATTATTGCAGGACTCATCTGTCAACCAAACGACCCCTAAGAATATAATTATATGGAAAGCAAAGAGGGAGAAGCCAACTGCATGGCGCTTTGTGGAAAAACCACAAACAACATACTGGAAATGCCCCACTCCATGGCCGACCTAAACGTGGCATAACCACGTCAAGCCTGTTTGCCATGTGTAAGAGCAAAATTTGTGCCACCATATATTATTATATCCTTAAATACAAACCACTAAGGTTTCATTTTCCAAAGCTTATCATATTCTTTCTAGAACTAGAACAATATTTTATGGGGTATCTGTCCACAAATCATGGCTTAATTATTGCCTTCATGCTAAATTTTTTGTTCCCAACCTTATTTTTGCAGCGGTTGGGTGGGTGAAGAAGTATCCTGCCTTTTCATATCAGTGCAAACAATTTGGTGCTCCTATTTACCCCCTCTGCTTCTTTTATTTGTGAAGTTTTGCATTTTGCACTATCTTTTTTTAAAAAGTATTAATTATATTTTTAATTAATTTTATAATATTTTAAAATATTAGTCATGAATATCCTAATAATAGAATTAAAAGATAGTTATGCAATGATAAAGATAGAATGAAAAAAATCTCACTTGATTTGTTAAAGTGGACAAAAGAAAATTATTTTCCGAATATTGGACAAGTAAAATGAAACGCAGAAAAAATTAATAGGGGTGAAGACTATCTATAGCTGAAGTTACATGAAATAAATAAATGTATGACATATGTTTGTATATACACTTTTAATGCTGAGTTATGACTAAGTAATATATATTTTCACCTAATTAAATTAATTAATTATAATAAATTTAAATAATTTGACGTAAATACTTGATGCGTGTATATTTACGAAAGTCTTTGTTTAGTTCTTTAATTAGTGATGTTATTGATCATCAGTTCCATTGTTCTTTATTTTCTGTTGGCCTGCTAAAATCATGTGAACTCACGTGTAGGCTTCGGTCGTTGAAATTTTGAGTACATTGTACTTTGGATGTTTGCAAGCAATAATTTCAATTAGGTTTCCCCCTTTTATTGACATTTTGCCCCACTTTAATTTGACCTTCCTAATAATCAATAATGTACGTACTATGATAGAACATTCTGATCTGTTCCAAAAAGATATATTGTGTAAATTAACAGTATGAAATTTGATGGCGCAATAGTCAATAGAGTATGCGAGAATTGTTGTTTGTGTCACCGAAAAGAAAAGAACAAAAAAAATGCATATAGTACAAAAATTTTAGCTCATATTAGTATGTTCATTTTAGGTTTAAAGTTTTTTAGAAGTCTTATAATCCTAACAGAGATATATACCATTAAAGATATATAAAAAGATCTTTGATATTCTTTCCAATACTCCATATGATTAAGGATGTAAATAGTAAAAAGTCATGTGGCGATTTCACCTTGTTTTGGATTGACAATAATACTTGTTGTATTGAATTAAGGAAGGTACAAATTATTTATAAATTGAAATTGATGCTGATCATTGGGAGGACATTTCAGAGTATATAAGAGTGGTGGTGGCATTAACGGAATCTATTTTGCGATATGAATTGACAAAACGACTCATATCTAATTTGTTTCAATGATTTATTGTGATAAGATGAAAGATTCTTCTTTTAAATAGAAAAGACAAAAGTGAAAGACAAAGAAGGCTTAAAACAAGTTTTGGGTGTTTAGAATAAAAATGTAATCAGATGCCCTAGGGTTATATCCAACAATAACAATATATTCAGTGTAATTTCACAAGTGGGATCTGAAAAGGGTAGAATATACGCAGATTTTACCTTTATCTTTGGTAGGTTGTTTTTGATCGACCCTCAGCTCGAAAGAAAAGAAATCGAAATATGTTTGTAAGAAAAAAAATATGACAAAGACAATAGCAAGATAAAAAATAACTAAAAACAAAATATCAAGACAGGTTAAAAAGGAAAAGAATAACAACAGCAAAGTCGCAAGGTTGACACAGCAAAAAAAGCAACATGTAACAATAAATGTAAAAAATACTAACCATGAATACTGCTAATACTAAGGAGAAAAGGGGAAGAGATCTACACTAGCACCAATTGAAACTAGAAATATTGAAGTTCCAATGCATAAGTAATTTCAAACATTTGATAGGAACATATTACGGCATATTTGTGGAGACCATTCTAGTAAGATTTATGTTGACAATAACAACCACCAAGAACTAGGCAGTGATATCCTAGTGGAGGTTTCTTTTAAATTAAATCCACCTATTTCATAATTATCTTCTTTAATTTCCAAATGTGTACTGAGATTTAAAATGTAACAGGCTCCAAAACTCTTATCATAGAAAGAACAATTCTCTCCCACTAAATCTAGCATGGTGAACCCAAAAAAAAAAAAAAAAAGCCACATTAATTAACTGGAGGCTGAACTCCTAGCTTTACTACAAGGACTGAAATCACATTAATTTTTAATCTGGAAATAAACATTGATTAGTAATAAAAATGCTTTATTTAGGTAATGATAAGTACTCACATATATATTTTATCATTACTTCTTGATTAGTTTGGGGGGAAATAATCTTACGTGACAGATATAGGGAGGACAATCAAATCGCAGAAAATTAATTGGTCTGAGTATAAATGAACTATTATGTTCAAGACCTAGAGGGATCACAAAATTCACTAGAATTATCTCAATATAACATGATATATTTATAACATACCATAAAGTATCTTTTGAAGAGGCACATTAACTTTATAGGGATGGTCATCAGTAGTCACATGCTTGATAGATCATGGAAGGCAATTACGTTTACTTTCTGTATTGGATGGCACGTTAACTTGTTTTCTGTCCATAAGTAGAGTTGGTTATATCTATAATCATGTGGCTTGCACTTAATTGTACTCTCATAAGATACATAGTTTGGAAGCAATAATGTCGTGGCTTTAGGAATGGTCCCCATTTTGATACTCCCAATAGGTATTAGGTAGTACTATGATAGATTGATAGGGCATTCTTTATCCAAAATGATTAAACTATACATGAAATTAGATGCAATTCTTTATTTTTCCAATCAACTCAATTTAATTAATTAGGCGTATGGTAGTCTTCATTTTATATTGGATATTAATTTACATATTAAGGCATACTTGACAGTATAAATATATGGGTTAGTTAATCAAGTCTTGTTACAGTCTCACATAGGAAAAATAAAAAGTGGTCAGCGATTAAGTAATCGCAGTGCTAATATTATTGAAATTTACACGAATAGTTCTACTTAACAGATGTTTTAAATTGAAATAAAGGAAAAGAAAGGACTATAAAGTGAAAGAACGTGGAGGCGTAATGACTTGGCTTCTGGATTGGTTTTTAAAAAGAAAAGGAAAAATGAACATGCATATAGATATATATATATATATACATATACATATACATATATGCACACACTAGATGATGAAAGCCCGTGCTAGCACGGGCCCAACACAAAAAAATAGTATCACACTTTTCTTTTTAGTCTGTCTTAAAAAGAATGATATATTTTTATGTTTAGAAATTATTTAACTTGAAACTTCCCCTTTTACCTTTAATGAAATGATTTAAATCCACACAAATATTTATGACTTGTTTTATACCACAAGTTTCGAAGATCTTTCCTTTCTTTTTAAAGTTCGTGCCTGACCAAACTATGTCACATAAATTAGAACAGACAGAGTACCTTTTAGTAATATAATTATGAAATTTTTATTATAGAAAATATCAATAAATTATTTTACTTAGTCCGCTTCTCCCATATATGACTTTCCTGGTTTGGTTATCCAATTGAAAGATTTGAAATACACCTTCTCCTACCGAGTTTCATGCCATCATCTCTTTCTACTCAACAACACTGAAAAGCGCTTTCATGTGTTAGCACCTATTGTAGTATTAAATTTTTAAGTATAGACCAACTTCACCATTTTAAGAAAATATGTGTATACGTTTAATGACCGTTTATATTTCGTCTCGCGACGTTATTCCTCATTATTTGTGTGAGACGTATGTGTCTAAACTTATACCCAAAAGTATAAGTTTTAAATCTTTTGGTTTTATGACTGCTTTAGCGATTTTTGTGTTCAATTTAAATCGTTTTTTTTCATGAATTTCTCTTCTTTAAATTTTCTCTAAGCGTACCTTTACCATTTTCTAAACTTATTATCATTATTTAAATGTCCTATTTATTATCATTATTTAAATGTCCTCTTTATTATTATTTTTTTTGTAATTGTCTCCTAATTGTTCACGTGGACCTCACATTAATTTTTTTTTAATTTCTACTATTGTAAAAGAGTGAGCCCCACCTTAATTTTTTATTTTATTTCAACTATATTAGAAGAGTAGGTGGACGACGATCCAACCCACTCTTCTAATATAGTAGAAAAATATACACATTCTTTTTGAATTATCACACATTAGTATTCACCTTGGTATCAATATTTTAAAAGGCGGGGGCGTGAGGTGGAGCATTTTACTTAGTACGGGGCGAGGCGTAAGCCCCGAGACACGGGGCGTAACCCTCATGAATCTTTAAATTTTTAATTTATAATGTAATAAATAGTATAATAACACAAAAAATATAGAAAATACATATATTAATAGCTTTAAAAAATGAAAAACATGATTTGTTATATGCCGTATTTTTGTACATTGGAACAATCCGGAATTAATTATGATAAGTTAAGGACGAAACCATTTGGGCATACAAAGTCGAGATTTTGGACCTTCGATTTTATTTTGAGACATAAGTTGTTCATGAATTTGTTTGCATTGAACAATTAGGAAAATTTGGGACCAAAATTGGAATTAATGGAAGTTGAAAATCATTCATCTTTCCCTTGTTTTGCCGTGTGATGTGGAGTTGGCCCACACAAATTGTGGACAATTTTAATTGGTCCAACACTTGTGTGGGCCAAGGGAGACTTGTGCACTTCATATTATAGGCACAAAAGATGACCAACTACTTCATTCTCATCTCATTTCAACACTTAGAAAAAATTACCAAGAAGTCAAGAACACCACAAAAGAAGCTCTCGGCCAAGGAGCAAAAAAAAAAAAACCAACTTCATTTCTAGCCTTGCCAAAATTATTTTGTTGATGCTAACCCACTATTTTGAGGTCCCTAAGTAGCGTGGAAGTGTCGTTGGAGCGATCAACCCGCTAGTTTTCATTATCGCAAACCCTAGCCTATTGTGGAATTGAAGAGGAAAGGTAAGATTTGATTATGTTTTGTATGTTATAAAGGTTGTATGCATGTTGTAGTATGTTAAAATATAAGGAAATTCATGAAATATAGTAAGTTGGAATTGAGGCCATGTGTATGAGGGTTGGGCGTGTGAAGTGTGTATACGTTGTGTTATGTTTAAGTGATGAATTAAGTCCTATGTAGTATGTTGATGGTTGTAGTGTGAAGAAATGAATGAGAATTATCCATATGTATATATGTTGTGTGATGGCCGAAAATGATCATGGAGTATGACAAAGAACGCATTAATTTCGCTTAATGTTTTAGTCGTCGTCGTTATGAATTCTATGTTGGAAATGAATGTTTAATGACTCAAATTGATGTTGTAATTGTTGCGGACTGATTTGAGGTTATTGTACATTTGATGTAATTTGTATATTGACGAGAATAAAGCATTGCTAGAATGTGAATTGTTGATGCAAATCATGGTTTGAAACGGGGAATGTGTTAAAGTGAGGTTCTCGGTTTGGGACCGATTTCGGTGAATTGGAGAAATTGTTGGATTGTTGGAAATGTTATATGAATTGCTTAGAATGTCTTTAAACATTGTTGGTATGGGTTCGGGTTAGTATTTGAATGTATAAGCGTCGATATTGGCTTGAAGGTAAGCCGTTGAATTGAATTTATGAATGTTGTTGAATGATGTGAAAGAGAGCTATTAATGTTATATTGTCTTCCGGATTGGTTTTTGATGTTGCTAGGTTGGTTGTTGTTGTTGTTGTTGATTGATTTGGCCGAGTTAAATTCTCGGGGCCTATTTACGGGGAAATGCCGCCCAAATTTCTCGGAGAATTGGGCTAAAATGAATTAAATGCCCAAAATGTCTATAGCTAATGTTTGGCATATTATGAATTATTTGTGACCTTGGGCAGCCCGAGACGTAGGTTGGATTTAGCTTGAGTTTGGATCATATTGAGAGCGTTTGAGGTATGTAAAGCAACCTCCTTTCTTTGGCATGCCTTAGTTAAAAATATGGCTATGACACGAACTTCGAGGAAACTCTATTCTCGCAATCCGAGCATGTCTATGATACGCATTTGTTTCTTGGTATTCATATGTTTGATATGATGAAATATTGATCCTTATGTCCTTAGAAGTATTGATTTACCAAAGTTATATGAAAGTTTAGTTTTTTCAAAAAGGTTTTTATTCTTAAACGATTCTAAAACTACAAACGCCCATAACTTTCACAGAAAAGCTCGAATTGCCTTGAGATTTTCGTAGAAGGTTGTATGATGTTAGACGAGTGTGTTTTCCATGAGCGGGCCCAGCTTGGGTCTACACCCGTCCGTGGGTCCCGCGACGCTCCTTTATGTAATTTCGACAACTTTTGAAAGAAAATGTTGTAATTATTATTCCGATTTCAAATATGACTATTTTACTTATCTTTTGGATTTATGACAATGATTTTATGCATATGATTCCTCACGACTCCGCTCGTGCATTCTATTATATCTTTCTCCGAGTCCCGGGCCGGTTCTGTTGTCGTGCGCACTTTGTTATACTCCGTGTTATGCCGTGATTATGGTTTGCCGAGCCTCGCTCGAGGGCCGGGTTCCACTTATATTCGTGCGCGCCGTGTACGGCGTTATCTCGTGTATGATATGCGACGGGATACGGAGATTTGAAACTTTCGGTGTTATGTTGTGTTATGTCGACGGGCGCGACCATATTTTTCTCGTGCCCTATGCATGATTCGTATTTTTAAAGTAACATTGTGATATTTTGGAAATGCATTTATTTTCTCGTACTCTATTTTATACCACATTTTCTCGCTTTGCATACTCGACATATTTCGTCGACCCCCCTTTCTTCGGGGTCGCGTTTACGGTGGCGGCACGCACGCTGGTGATCCACCCGTTAGACACCCTCTTCGCCGTCGAGTGCTCCCTATTCCGAGCCACATTTTGGTATATATTTGTCCGTTGCATCGGGGTATATATTTGTTCATGGGTACGGCGGGGGCCCCGTCCCGTCATATGATTCTCGTTCGTCCGTTTGAGGTAGACATGTTTAAGGGACGACTTGTGTGTGTGTAATATTGGGAATTATTTGTAATGATTCGTATTTGAAAAAGTAACATTGTTTGCGGCTGATATGTTTGAAAATGCATTTATTTGTGTTTGAGTGCCCAATTCGTCACCTTGGGTCGTGGCTATTTGTAGACCTTTTGTCTAGTAGAGTCTTGGGCACATATTTGTCTTAGACGTAGGTTGGATTTATGCTGAGCCTTTTTCGCGGGGTGAGACTAGCCGAGCCCGTTTGATGCTCGTGCCGTATGTAAAGCAACCTCACCTTTCTCCGATTCCCCGACGGATGATGGGACCTTACGAGAGGCAATTCTTGACTCGGTTAGTAGCGAGCGAGTCCACGGAGTGCTCGTGTGAACGGGCGCGACGGTCATGATTTTCTGCTTTGTGGGCCACATTCTTCGGGTCATATATTCGTCGCAATCCGAGCATTTGTATATATGCTGTCCGGACGCATTTGTTTCTTGGTACTCATATGTTTGAGCGATTGATCATTACGAAACATTACATATATTAACGATCCTTATGTTGATAGTTCTTTGGTGATGGCGGCCCGGCCCAGAAGTATTGATTTACCAAAGTTATATGAAATGAAGATTGTTTAATTTTTGGTTTGTCAAAAAAAGGTTTTTATTCAAAACGTAATTAATGTCGTCACGGAATGTGCGGTTTCTCTCGAAACATTCATCTATATCTCCCTTGCTAATAAAATTGGTGAAGATACGGCCCGATAGAGCCCTTTGAGGTAGCTACACCGGATTGCCGCCGCATTTTTGAGATTGTTCGGTTGATTATCCGTGGCCGCCGTAGGCCGATCCGCAGTTAGATATGACCGAGTTCGACGTGATTAGACGGATTGTGTAATTGGTCCAAAGAAGATAGTCCGTTCCGCCCAACCGCTTACAAAGATCGCAGGTTTATTTCATACCTCAAGGCTAGGAAAATGATCGAAAAGGCTATATTTATCATCCGGTCCGTGTTCATGGGTCCACCGATTCTTCTCGCCGTCCCGTGGTTAATGAGTTCTTGGATGTATTCCCAAATAGAAGCCTAAGTCTTCCCCATAGAGTTTGCCATTGATTTGTTGGCATCTCATCTCTATTCCTCCGTACGAATGGCACCTGCGGAATGAAAGAATTAAAGGAGCGGTGAGAGATTTATCGGAGAAGAGGCTTTATTAAGAAGACATCACCCCGGGGAAAAAAGAAGGATGGATGTAATTATTGATTACCTACCGAATAAGGTAACCATCAAGAATAAATATCCCCTCCCAGATTGATGATTTGTTTGATCGGTTGCATATGACTATTTTCTCGACTTATCTTTGGTCGATTGTATCGGCACGAGAGGTCGATATTCTGACATTCCCATTATAAATTCGCAGTGATGTCTTTTGCCGACTAATGCCCCACTATTTACGGACCTCGATGAATCGGTATTCGACCGGCTCAGACATGTTCGTGATTGTGTTTATCGATGATATCTTTTTATTCTCGATCGATGCATCATTTGAGGACGGTCACACCGGCACGCGTATGTAAATTTTCTAAGTGTGAATTACGTGACTTCGGGGCGTTTCTGGGGCATATTATTTGGCCGACGGCATCCGGCAGAAAAGATCGAGGCCGTAAAGAATTGGCCTCTAGGCCACGACGCCAAGGTGCGTAGCTTTGGGATTAGCCGTTGTCGACAGGAGATTCGTAGAGAAATTTGCTTCGATTTCGCGGCCGCCTTTGACAAGCTTCGACTCGGCGGGAGCTAAGTTTCAAAATGGTCCGACGTTGCGAGCGTAGCTTCCGATTCGAAAGAAGTTGACTACGGCTCCGATCCGATCTTCCCGAAGGTCCGGATGGGTATGTGATTTATTGTGATGCCTCCGGTATTGGTTTGGGGCGCGTGTTGATGCAAAGACGGCGAGGTGATAGCTTATGCTTCCGCGACTCGAAAACACGAGAAAAATTATCCTACTCACGATGAGATTATTCATGCTTTGAAGATGTGGAGACATTATTTATATGGTGTTCACGTTGATATTTATACGATCATAAAGCCTCCAATACATCTTTAAACGTAGAGCGAATCACGGCGGGGCGGAGGTGGTTAAGTCGTCGAAAGATTATGATATCGATATTCTCTACCATCCGGAAAGCTAATGTATACTCGCCCGCAGTCTATGGGCGATGCAGCGTATTAGGGGTGGGCATAAACACCGATAACCGAAAAACCGGACCGAACCGAATTAATTCGGTTTTTCATTTCGGTTCGGTTTTCGGTTTTTTTAATAAAAAATTCCGGTGTTCGGCTTCCGGTTCACCGGTTTTGCTTTTTCGTTAAACCGAATTTAATTTTTTTTTTTTTTTGAAAATTTACTACATGAATACAATTTATTTTTTTGGGAAAAAAAACATAAGTAGACGATAATATTATAATATTTACATACTCTTAGCAACTAAATGTTATTAAACATTACATGACAAGTTAAATGTTTTATAGTAAATCAAATTGCTATATATAAGGAAACCCTTCGTACGTGAATAACTCCAATACCTATTTGTTGTTCATAGTATAAATGTATACAATTTCATACTTCCTCCTTATTCGCAAGATTTTTTTCCAACGTTTTTTTCTTACCTTTTCTACTTCCTCCTTATTCTCAACTTCTTTCATTGTTCCGTAAAAATAAAATCTCGCTTTTCATTTAACACTACAGGATATTGAATACAAGTATACTAATAATTTTAGTGTTGATTTTTATTATATATAGTATAATAAAAATGTTATACATAGAATAATATTCATATAATTTATTTCACCTATTATAATAAATTAGATATAACTCACATAATTTGATTATACACTATATAAAATTTTATATACGTCGTATGATTTTATTATACGTTATATAATACATTATATTTTGTATATAGAAGATATTATCTTGTATGTGTGGATGATCACTATGGTTGGATTCTAAAGTCATCAAACCTTCAAACATTTAGTCTAGCGTAAACCTCCGTAACTCGAAGCAATCAAGAAGGAAAAATGGAAATAAATGGAAAGATGTGTAATTGCTAAAAAAAAACCGAATTAAAAAACCGAAACCGAACCGAACCGAACTTCAAAAAACCGAACCGAACCGAACTAATTCGGTGCGGTGTTCGGTGTCCACTTTCAAAAAATCGAAACCGAAAAACCGAACCGAACTTTGAAAAAACCGAACCGAAAAACCGAACGCCCACCCCTACGTGCCATCGGAGAAGAGAAATAGTTCGCGAGATCTATCGCCTGGCTAGTCTTGGAGTTCGTTTGGCCGATTCTGGAGATGTTGGGGTTTCGGGCCGAGGTATCAGGAATCTCTATTACGAAGATATTAAGCGATCAAGATGAGGATCCTATTCTAGCACAGTATAGGGACACAGCCCTTGAGAAGGAAAGGACCCCGTTCGAGCTTACATCCGAGGGAGTACTATTACACAGAGGCAGATTGTGTGTACCAGACGTTACAGGGCTGCGGCGACAGGTTATGGGCGAGGCACATTATGCCCGATATTCTGTTCACCCCGGGTCGACGAAGATGTATCATGATCTCAGATGCTTATATTGGTGGGATGGTATGAAAAAAGAGATATTGTCGCTCGGACCGAATTGCCAACGAAGTTAAGATTGGCACCGTTTTTGCAGAGACGGAGATACCGACGTGGAAGTGAGAGATCATTAATATGGATTTTATTACTGTGTTTACCTCGCTGGTATGATTCCATTTGGGTTATTGTTGATCATCGACAAAATCAGCCCATTTTCTTCCGGTCTGGACTACCACCCTACCGAGGATTATGCCGTATATATTAAGGAGATTGTGCGACTTCACGGAGTTCCCCCATATCTATTATCTCCGGCCAGGTGCCCGGTTCACGCCCACTTTCGAGATCCTTTCGGTGCAGATTGGGGACGCAATTCGACAAGATTCCATCCCCGGTCCGATTGCCGAGCGCACTATTCGGACATTAGAAGATATGTTGCGGGCTCCGTGTTATTGATTTCGCAGGTAGCTATTTGCCGCCGGTTGAATTTGCTTATAATAACGCCTACCACTCGCGCATTCGGATGGCACCGTACGAGGCGTCGTATGGCATAAAGTGTAGGTCACCGATCGGCTGGTTTGATGTCGTGGCAGACCGAGTCGATTGCCCGTACGTGGTCCGTCAAGAAAGTCAAGGATAAGGTGAAACTCATTCGAGAGCGGTTGTTAGCGGCTAGTCGGCAAATCATACGCAGATAACCGCCGTCGACATTTAGAGTTTCGAATCGGAGATTGGGTATTCTCATTTGTCACCCATGAAAGGTGTTATGAGATTCGGCAAGAAAGAAAGCTTCCGAGATATATTTGCGTATTGTTCGAAAAAGGCAAGGTTGCCTATGAATTAGATCCGCCAGATTTTAGGAGCGGTCACCCGTATTCCATGTTTCTATGCTTCGTAAATGTATTGGTGACCCCTCCGCAGTATTTCGGTAGATGATATTCGTGTCGCGCAGGGAGTTATCTTATGAGGAGCAAAATTAGCCATATTGGATCGTCAGTAAGAAAGTTGCGGAACAAAGATGTGGCTTCTCGTTAAAGTGCTGGCGAAACAATAACCGAGAGGAAATGACTCAAGAAGAAGTATCCTCACCTATTTCCATTACTTACTCCAAATTCTTTACTTGACTTTGTGGTTTGATAAATGAATTGTTGGTCAATGAATAAATTGTTGTGATAGTTGAAAAAGAAACTCCCCCAAATTGTTGTATGACCCGCTGGGTTAGTTTAACATTCGAGGACGAATGTTCTAAAGGTGGGGAGGATGTTATATCCCGTATTTTAGTACATTGGAACAATCCGGAATTAATTATGATAAGTTAAGGACGAAACCATTTCGGGATACAAAGTCGAGATTTTGGACCTTCGATTTTATTTTGAGACATAAGTTGTTCATGAATTTGTTTGCATGGAACAATTAGAAAAATTTGGGACCAAAATTGGAATTAATGGAAGTTGAAAATCATTCATCTTTCCCTTGTTTGGCCGTGTGATGTGGAGTTGGCCCACACAATTTGTGGACAATTTTGATTGGTCCAACACTTGTGTGGGCCAAGGGAGACTTGTGCACTTCATATTATAGGCTAAAAGGATGACCACTACTTCATTCTCATCTCATTTCAACACTTAGAAAAAATTAGTTCTCGGCCTAAGGAAAAAAAAAAAACCAACTTCATTTCTAGCCTTGCCAAAATTATTTTGTTGTCCCACTATTTTCGAGGTCCTTAAGTAGCGTGGAAGTGTCGTTGGAGCGATCAACCCGCTAGTTTTCATTATCGCAAACCTTAGCCTATCAGAATTGAAGAGAAAGGTAAGTGATTATGTTTTGTATGTTATAAAGGTTGTATGCATGTTGTAGTATGTTAAAATGAAGGAAATTCATGAAATATAGTAAGTCAATCGACGTGAAGTGTGTATACGTTGTGTTATGTTTAAGTGATGAATTAAGTCCTATGTAGTATGTTGATGGTTGTAGTGTGAAGAAATGAATGAGAATTATCCATATGTATATATGTTGTGTGTTGGCCGAAAATGATCATGGAGTATGACAAAGAACGCATTAATTTCGCTTAATGTTTTAGTCGTCGTCGTTATGAATTCTATGTTGGAAATGAATGTTTAATGACTCAAATTGATGTTGTAATTGTTGCGGACTGATTTGGAGGTTATTGTACATTTGATGTAATTTGTATATTGATGAGAATAGCATTGCTGTAATGTGAATTGTTGATGCAAATCATGGTTTGAAAATGGGGAATGTGTTAAAGTGAGGTTCTCGGGTTTGGGGACCGATTTCGGTGAATTGGAGAAATTGTTGGATTGTTGGAAATGTTATATGAATTGCTTAGAATGTCTTTAAACATTGTTGGTAATGGGTTCGGTTAGTATTTGAATGTATAAGCGTCGATATTGGCTTGAAGGTAAGCCGTTGAATTGAATTTACGAATGTTGTCGAATGATGGAAAGCAGAGCTATTAGTGTTATATTGTCTTCCGGATTGGTTTTTGATGTTGCTAGGTTGTTGTTGTTGTTGTTGTTGTTGTTGATTTGGCCGAGTTAAATTCTCTGGGTGGCCTATTTATGGGAAAATGCCGCCCAAAATTCTCGTAGAATTAAGTAATAAATCGAATTAAATGCCCAAAAATGTCTATAGCTAATGTTTGGCATATTATGAATTATTTGTAGACCTTGGGCAGCCCGAGACGTAGGTTGGACTTAGCTTGAGTTTGGATCATATTGGAGAGCGTTTGAGGTATGTAAAGCAACCTTCTTTCTTTGGCATGCCTTAGTTAAAAATAGGCTATGACACGAACTTCGAGGAAACTCTATTCTCGCAATCCGAGCATGTCTATGATACGCATTTGTTTCTTGGTATTCATATGTTTGATATGATGAAACATTGATCCTTATGTCCTTAGAAGTATTGATTTACCAAAGTTATATGAAAGTTTAATTTTTCAAAAAGGTTTTTATTCTTAAACGATTCTAAAACTACAAACGCCCATAACTTTCACAGAAAAGCTCGGATTGCCTTGAGATTTTCGTAGAAGGTTGTATGATGTTAGACGAGTGTGTTTTCCATGAGCGGGCCCAGCTCGGGTCTACACCCGTCCGTGGGTCCCGCGACGCTCCTTTATGTAATTTCGACAACTTTTGAAAGAAAATGTTGTAATTATTATTCCGATTTCAAATATGACTATTTTACTTATCTTTTTTGGATTTATGACAATGATTATGTGCATATGATTCCTCACGACTCCGCTCGTGCATTCTATTATATCTTTCGCCGAGTCCCGGGCCGGTTCTGTTGTCGTGCGCACTTTGTTATACTCCGGTGTTATGCTGTGATTATGGTTTGCCGAGCCCCTCGCTCGAGGGCCGGGTTCCACTTATATTTGGTGTTATGCCGTGTATGGCGTTATGTCGTGTATGATATGTGTGTGACGGATACGGAGATTTGAAACTTTCGGTGTTATGTCGTGTTATGGCGCCATCGACAAAGCGGGCGACCATATTTTCCGTGTCTATGCATGATTCGTATTTTTAAAGTAACATTGTGATATTTTGGAAATGCATTTATTTTCTCGTACCTCTATTTCGATTATGACCCGTATTTGTATACCACATTTTCTCGTTTTTTGCATACTCGCACATATTTCGTACCGACCACCTTTCTTTCTGGGGTCGCGTTTCTTACGCCCGCGTACGTACGCACGCGCTTGGTGATCCACCGTTTTAGGACACCCTCTTCGTCGGAGTGCTCTCCTTATTCCGAGCCACATTTTTTGGTATATATTCGTCCGTCGCATTTGTATATATTTGTTCATGGGCACGGCGGGGCCCCCGTCCCGTCATATGATTCTCGTTCGTCCGTTTAGAGGTCCGTGGACATGTATGGGGTTATGCCCATTCGTACGCTGTGTGTGTATGATATATGTTCCGGGCGATCCCATTCGTCGGTGCCTGCGTCGGCTTGCATTTGTATATGTTTTGGGCCGATGCGCCATTTGATAGCCTTGCCGGCTTTGGATATATATGCCTTGTGTTTGAGATGTGTTTGCGTCGATATATTCTCGAGACAAATGGATATTTATGTCCGTATAAGCCATCTCGTTTGCGACTCGGATTTGTTTGGGTGCCCACCGGCACTAGTCACGCTCAATGGTCAATGTGACAGATTAAAGAAACTCATAGAAAACAAAACTTCTAACATGATTTTAGTATAAATAATCCAATGATTTAAAAGTTATTATGAGATGCAAACCAACTCTAACATCTTAAGTTTCAAACAATAAAAGACTCACAATATCTTAAAGCATACTACTATCATACTATGAAATTTACCTCCCTAAAAGAAAATAATCAATAAAGTTTATCATATTATAATTAAAACATCACTCCTTCATGAATAAAATAAAATTACTTTCAAATAGCAAAATAATAAACTATGATAAATTGAGACATATGACAAAAACGTGAAGACCAATGACAAGTGAAGATGTAAAACTCGGCTATGTATTTTTAGAAGAAATGTTAACTGATATTCACCCTCACAGTTTTCTCAAATAGTAAATATGCAATACTACGGTTTGTTATTTAAATTACTCTCAATCGTCTTATTTCTATAGATGAAGAAAACTATTAATAATCATTCATTTACTACAAAATTATGAGGGTCAATAATGTTAACTGAGGAATTTGACACATAATTTGTGTAAGAACTCTTAGGCGAGGCCCGAGCTCTGGGCGTTATACCTGTTTAGGGCGTACAGTCGGGCGCTTAGTGCGTAAGTCTCACAGACCTAAACCCCACATATAAACCCCGAGGTATTTTATCAGTACCCCGCTCCGGGGCGAGTCCTGAAACGAGTCCCAAAATCGCCTTTTAAAACACTGCTTGGTACTTGCTTAATTTGGATTCATACCAAAAAAATTCAATTTTGAAGCAAAGCGGTTTAATAACTTTAGGACTCGATTCAAAAGCTCTAAAAAGGAATGAAATGCAAGAGATAATCTCACTCTAATTCTTTTAAATCTAGATTGATTTATAAAAAGAGAAAAATCGAATATCATCTCACCTTAGTACTCTTAGTGACATATTCTTCTATTGATGCACAAAAATTCTGTTGCCGCATTACAAAGTTCATTTTCTCTCTAATTTCAACAATTTTCCATGAAAACCAAACTTGATTTTTATTTATAACCACGCTTCTTCATTTCTCTTCTACTCCTTTTTTTTTTCCAACAATTAATCCAAGAAACATCGATTAGAGTCACACTTCTTCTTTCCTTTATTCAACTAATATTGAATTGAGTTGATTGATGTCATTCACTCTTTTTTCAGTTTTTCCATTGTTCGTTTCAATTCGAACAAATATACACTAATCTGTCTAAAATGAGGTAAAAGTATTCTTTCCAATACTTTGTATGAAGCTCATTTTTTCACCGTAAAGTGCAATGTAATAGTTGTACAAGTACATAAGTAAAAGTTGTTTCTGACTAACTTGAACAAAGAGGGAAATATTTAATCGACTAAAGTACTTTCTTTTCGTGAATGGACTATAGTATTTTATACCCAAAATTCGTTTACTTTAGTAAATTAAGAGAAATTGATTATTATCTTTTCAATTACGCTCTTATTATTAAATAATTATTTTTCATTAAAATCCATATTTTTAATACATAGTCAATAGAAATAAATCAGTAAAAAAATACTTAATTAATATTCTTTAAGGAAAGGGACAAAATGCATATGGCACAAGTGACAAGTAAAAGGAAATTGAGTTGAGGGAGTTGGTAAACACTCACAAAGACATTACTTAGTACTCCGTCCGGATAAAAAAAAAAAAAAAAAGTATCCACTTAAAGATTCTTTTTTTTTATCAAAAAAGTGTCCGCTCACTAAATCAAAAAACATAATCAATTTACGTTTTTTTTCCGAGTGAATAATTTTTAAAAGGTATGCAAATAGCTAAATGGACTTTTTTTTTTTTTTTAATCCGGAGGGATTACTAGTTTCTTTGTTGGGTTCATCTTCAATGTGGAAAAAAAAAAAAAAAGTAAAAATCATAATACGGCTATCCTATGTATTGTTGGTTCATTTCTTTAGACAGGAATATGCAAATTAAACAACGAGCATACTGAAGAATAGTGAGCAAGAATGGCTACTTGTTCTTCTTTATCTTTCTCCCTTTCGTCAGAATTGCTTCCATCTGCCTCTACACACAAACCCAATTCCCTTTCATGGTCTTCTTCTTTACCCCAACTCAAACTCTCCATTCCATGCCCTTCAAATCTCTCTCTCCACAAGGTATCTTCTTTCTTTCTGATTCTTGGTTTATTTTGTTAGAGAATCTTTTTGGTCCTGTAATTTCTTGCTCTAATTAGAATCAACCTGTATACACATTTCATATTTGTTTTTATGAAGAGTGAAAAGGCAACATGAGATGAGAGACAAAATTTTGAATTCCATATACTAATTAAGTATGTACCTTTAATGAAATTGGAATATTATTGACTCTAGATAGTAACTTAGGTCAAACAAAATGTGAAGGAGGGTGTAATAGCATGTAACCACTTCTTCGAATTTATGCTTAATTGCAACTGTATGTTTCCACCTTATCCTGATTGATTTATTTGCCCCCCTTATTTTTTTGTCTTTTGGATTGCCAAGGGGGCTTAGCTGAGGAGTAGGCATTAATTGTTCAGTTTATCAAGATTGGTAATGAACCCTTATATCAGTTGATTCAAGGAGATTTTTTTGCTTTTTCTTCTGACATCTGCTTGATTGATGTGAATTAACATACAATATTTTGATATATTAGAAAGGAAAAAGGAGCTGGATGTAAAAGAACCATCCAACTTCTAAAATTCAGCTGAAATGACAGTGTTCCTTTTGAAAGATTAGATCTTTATGCGATTTAGAATTTTTGAGACATTTCGCACGATCAATTTGAGAAATTCTGAAGCAAAATGAGAGAGCAAACCCCATTCTCAGGCAAAATAGAGATTTGACTGTTATGGTTTCTAAGTTTCTGAATGATGAAACCTCCTTTGGGGGAGGGGAAAAAGAAGGTGGTCGAATGAGGACATAAAGGTGGGAAAAGGAATTGTTCAAACAGTTGTAAATATGTTCCGTTTTCTAACATAGCTATTTGTATTCTTAAGAGTCTAAATATCTGCACATGATTGTAGGAAAGTAGAGAGTGCTCGATGAAGTTCCTGATCCGTGTAAATATTATTAGACCAGAACTTGAATATATCTGCCTAATCTAATAAGACCTTTTTAAAAATTGTAACTGAATGCTCACTGCTGCTTTTATGCATCCTGACATAAGGTTAGCTCGGCCCACTTGTATTGCATTTGCATTTTGATTAAGCTGTTAATGTAAAAGATATTCATACATTGAGCTTCAGAATTGGCAACCAACTTTTTTTTTTTTTTAAAGAATTATGTTAGGATAGAGTTAATACGTACCAGGCACAAGATAAGCCAAGGACTTTTTGGGATAAGCCAATTCATTTGGAACCTTGTAGATCCACTCTTTTTCCTATTCAAAGATCGCCCCTTGGCTCTGTATTTTCACAGCCAGAGTTATTTGCGAAGAAACCTTGTTGTAGTTTCATTCATTATCTCACCTTTATCTGCAATTATATTCCGCAAAGCTATATTCACCTGCAGAGGTTTCCTTTTATGAGTATTTTGAACAATGTTTTAAATCTCTTGGTTGAACTTATATCGTGCTTGACTTGGATACATGTGCCTGTTATGTTCCTTTTATTATATAATATTAAATAGATGTGCTGGTTTGCGGAAAATAACTTCTAGAATTGAGCATATGTGATGTACAGAGATCGGTCATGTGAGTGAAATTTGAATATCTTTATCCAGCTTTTCAAAAAAAATTGTAGACTTCAAAATCGTAATCGTATTCATTCTGTTTCTTCATCGCTTACCTAATAGCAAAGCTACTTCTGCTAACTTTTTTCTGCAAGTACATATCTTTTTGACAAAGTCGTGGTTAGAAGAGAATTTTTTGTTTTAATAGTATAAAGAGGTCAGGAGACAAGATTCTTTCAAGTTGGAGAACTTTTAATCTATGAAAGAGGTTTATCTTTTGGTCGCATAAGGTGCTTGCTCTAAGAAGAGATAAGAGTTTGGATCAAAATATGAGGTATTCATAAAACATACGATTTCCGAAAGTGTGGTGTATTCTGACATGTTTATATCCTAGCTTAGCATGGATAACAGATAGAAACAATAGGACTTAGAAACTGCTGCATGCATAGATGTTTCATGCGGATTTGAGAATGTACTTATTCATGTCTTGTAGAAATTTGTCATTGAGGCTGCTTGGACAAGAAGATCTCGGAGTGAAGCTGCAAAAAGGCCCAACAGGAAATCATGGAAACAAAGAACAGATATGTATTTGAGACCTTTTTTACTAAATGTTTTCTTTTCAAAACGATTTATCCATGCAAAAGTCATGCATCGAGGAACCAGCAAGGTGATCTCTGTTGCTACCACAAACGCGAGAGACTTAAGGAACTCATTGCCATCCCTTACTGATAATGATGCTGCCAGGGTTATAGGCAAGTTGATTGCAGAGCGATCAAAAGAAGCTGATGTCTATGCCATTGCATACGAACCCGGGAAGAATGAGCGGATAGAAGGCAGACTTGGGATTATTCTTGATACTATTCAACAAAATGGCATCATATTTGTTTAAAATTTCACTTTGTGTAATTCTTACTTGCAACTAGCTATATTAGTTTTTTCAGGATCAGTTATTCTCAGCTATTGGAACATATACGTCTTCTTCTGTATTCTTCAGAGCTCGTCGCCGTAGCATATGATAGTGTTACTAGTCAAAAGATTGTTCTATTACTGCAGTACCGGTGGGAATATTTACCTAGAGTGTACAGTCTTTCTTGGGGAAAATGCTCTGACAGGATCAAGATAGGGCCATTGTTCTCACATTTGCACAAATGAGAATGGTGCCTAACTAGCCGAATTACCGAGTTCTAAGGATTTATTCATCATAAAAGCTAAAAAAAGAAAAGAACTGTTTTTGTTTAAATTTTGTGTTCCAACAGTTCTTCCAACACAAAACAATCCCTCCAAACCAATTTGTTCTCAGTAAACCATATGCATCTACTTGTTCTCCGATATAAAAGCATTGCTTACTTTTGTTGGTATGGTTGCCGAGAGTGTCGAGACAGCCTCTCTATCCCTATCCCCCAAAGGGGGGGTAAGATTTGAGTATATTCTTCTCTCTTCAGACCCCAATTGTGGAATTACACTAGGTATGTTGTTTTTGTTGTACTTTTGTTGGTGTGGGTGCTGAGTTGGGGGGACGAGGGGGAATGGGAGGATGTAAAAGCATTTCTGGATCTGTCAATACTACCATACGTTAAGCCCCAATTCGTAATTCATTCACAACAGGCCCAAATATGTGTGTGTGTGTGTGTGTGAGAGAGAGAGAGAGAGAGAGAGAGAGAGAGAGTGAGAAACTCATATAATCTTATTTATCAAAATTCAGTCTCGACAATGAAAACCATACAGAGGCAATAAGCCAATAATACAACATCTTCAAAAGAACAAAAAATATCAAAAAGAGAATTTTGCCATAAACTTCTATAAAAGTAGAATCTATAAAGATACATCGTCTTGCTAAAGGCACCAGAGCAAGCACCAATATGCAAACAATACTGGTATACCTGGGGAGAATGGAATGCCATAAGAAAAGGTTAGTTAACAGTACAATCAATTCCGAGAAGCAGAAACAGATCACACATTAAAGCAAGGCCAAAGTTGAGTTCTCAATTACCATAACACTTAATCGTAATGCCTCTCTACTAATGAATTCTTAGGCAGCAACCTGTAACATACAAGAAAAATCTGTACAAAATTCCCAGAAAAAGAAAGTAGAAGATATGGAGAACCAAAAATTAATTATTTTGACAAATAAATATAGGTCAGTAGGTCACAATGGAAAAACAAAGATCTACATGTCTGCCATACCAATCAGTTGCGAATATACTTTAGCCATGTAAGTGTGTTTACTTTAGGTTCAATGCTTTTTAGGAGTCTCTTAGCTCTAGTAGGGATTTTTATGCCGGCAGACAATTGGAGAACTTCTAGTACTTTAAGTGTTCTTTTTGTACAATGCTAGTTTGAGATGAATTTTAATTGGAGAAACATGGTCAGTGAGAATTAATATAGCGGAACCCAACTTGTTTGGGAATGAGGCCAAGTTGTTTGTACAAATAAACTGGGGATCTGCTCATATTATGAGCTCAATCGACAGCCAACCACAGTGAATCATCTATCTACTCCACTATTATGGAGATAATTCTCCTGCACAAGGCAAAGTTTAGGAGCAAATCTAACCAAAACAATCATGATAAATTAAATAATGCTCCAAAGACTCAAAAATATATGCATACATTGTTTGAACTCTTGTAAGGCATGATCATAAAAAATTGACAGTTATTCCCAGCCCCAACAAGGTAGCAGTAACTGGTAAGTTCTGCGTACGACCTACCCTCCCCAGACCCTACTTGTGGGATTACACTGTGGTTTTACACTTTAGAAATGTTGTTGTTGTTGTGATCCCCAGCATCACTTCTAACAAGTTCACAGGATTCTCAATACCTAGGTGTTAATTTACACTGATCCCATAATGTAGAAGAGATCTAGCTCTGCATTAGCCCTAACATTTGCAACACAGGAAATTTACTTCCAATTATGATACATATGCCAGATATCCTTTTCCATGCAAGTTACTAGGTATTAACATCCTTGTAATGTTTACTAAGCCATCATTAGTACTTTACCTTCTCAGCAGCTGGGGCAAAAACAGCTTTAACTGCTTCAAATACTTCTCCAACAGGCTTTGCAGCATCAATCTGAAGGCAAAAAAGATGTCAACTTCTGTTTATTATGCAGAGTCTCTCTCTCTCTTTCTCTCTCTCTCTCTCTGCGAGGTGGGAGGGAGGGAAGGAAATAAGTAAAGAGGCTGAAAGATAAACAGTACCTTCCGAACCTTCCCCTTGGAGTTGTAATATTCGATAACAGGTAGACTAGATTCCATGAAAACCTTGAATCGCTTCCTTATTGTTTCAATATTATCATCTTCTCTTCCCTATAGAAAGAAGAATTAAAGTTTATGAGAAGAAAACCAAAAACAATACTAGAAAAGAAGAAACAAGAATACCATAGAAGTTTGAAGAAAACAATACTAGAAAAGGAAATTACAAAGAAGAAAGAAGAGTACCATAAAGTTTTAAGAATTATAAACATGAGGAGAAGTCTTCTACCAAGAAATTATATGTCTAACCTGGTTCCGACCCAAAAGGCGTCTCTCCATCTCTTCTTCGGGACAATCAAAGAAGAGCACAAATTCAGGCTCAATTCCAGTCTGGAAGACATTAAAGGATGATAGTCAAATTTTAACAACTTTTAACGAAATAGGAGATTTATCAGGATGCAGCTAAAAGAGGGTGTACTGAGGAACTCACAACTGCCTCAAAAGCAGCACGGTTCTCCTCATTGCGGGGGAAACCATCAATCAGAAATTTGTCATTGCCATTTTCCTGAATTGCTCGTTGGAGAAGCTTAATTGTTACTTCTGATGGTACAATTTTCCCTTCTTTAATCATGTTTGAAATCATCGTCCTGTACATAGAAGAAATGAACAGTTTACAATGCTGACACAATAAGCAATACTCTAGGAATTTGATGAAATACAAGCAAAACTATGACAGTTTAAACTATATGCACCACATTTAAAAGCACACTAATCCTTTGTGTGCAATAAACATTGCTTGAACAGCTTTTGAACAAAATTCAAAGAGATGATGCAACTTAACAAAGAGCTATTATGCTACTACACAGATTGTTGGTTGAAGTTAACAAGGGTAGAAAGTACGGAGAAAGATAAAACAACACTATCAAAACACAGATATCCTACCCATTCTCTGAACCAGATTTTATTTCTGCTCGAAGAAGATCACCAGCACTTAGATGGGTGTACCCAAAGTTTTCAACAATATTAGTACACTGGGTGCCCTTACCACTGCCTGGGCCACCTGTCCAAGTTAATAGGAAAACAAATCTTAGCACAGGATAAAAATCACATATCAAGGGTACAAATTGCATCAACAAATATGCTATGTCCAATGCGGATGTGTATTTGATCCACAATTCCGTACAGTTCGCATCCCCCTCGGTAATGTCCTGATAAAATTTTATGGACAATGTCCGGACACAAAAATTTGTTCTCGAGTGAGTATGATAAAGAAGAAGCGGAGCAACTAGTGGAAGAGTATATTAAATTTTAGACCCTTCAAGTTTTCTTCTGTTAACTTGTATGTAAATAATCAAAGATGAAGCTCCGTTACTTCAGAATTTCAATTCTAGCTTCCTGCTTCATTTGATAAAGCTGGATGTAAAAGGCCAAAGGATCCGGATGGGCATACAGCCAGTCGTGTATTAATACAATAACTGGATTCTGGCGGTTTGAGCAAAAGGAGTTAAAGACTAGTGGTGTCCCATCCTAAAAGTTAAACAATTTATAACTGCCCTAAGGGCTGCATTATAATTGTTATTAGTGGTAATAATAACTGAACATGAAGATCGGATAGCGGCTACAATGGGAAACATATGATTGTCCCATGAGTTCCACCACTAATCCTCACAACTACATATAGGGCCAAAATACTTTCCCATTCTATAAGGTGCAGTATCGAGAATGCCACAAGATCATGTGACGTTGATGTTGAAAAACTCACCTAGAACAAAAATAACAGTGACCTTCTTGTTGGTTGGCAGGCTTCCTGCTCCCTGCAATTCATCATTAAGAAAGAATATCAAACTAAGGAGCATGCTGCATCTGTGCGGTACTACTATTTATCAAGAGTGGAGGTAGTAACTTATGTAGGGGAAAATTTTCTATATTAAAAATAATATTCTTGTTATAATAGAATTAATGCCTAGCGAGAAGAATTCATAGAACTATATGAGAACTTTTTACAAATTTAGAACTTAAGGGAGGAGAATGGGAGTTGGACCCTTATTTCCGCTCTTTCTTGGTGTTGCTGTTGGTACATGCATGCTGCAAATCTAGAAAATCGGTATCTAAATTCACAGTGCAATTGTTGTAGCCCCATCTGTTGTAAAACACCAGAACTGGACACCGCAACTCCACTATTTAAAGCCTCTAAATCTCATAATTTTTTCAGCAGGCTTTTTTAATTATAGTAGAATATTTGTGAATTCAGATTATCAATGGAGAAGTTAGTGATAGCTTAAAGGTTAAGCATCCCTCCAATAATGCCTTCTAGTGCAGAAGGCATTGTACCCTTTTTCAGATTCCAGATTCTTAGATCATATAAAAATGAGAACTCATTGACAATAGGAGTGGACACCAATAATCAAGGTAATAAGAATATTCTTTAGATATATGAAGCACATTTAGTTGTAAAGAAATCTACCTGGTTAGCAGAATCGACAACAGTCCCCATGGATGTCTGGTAAGTAACTTGGTCTTATGAAATTGTCTGCAGAAAGATAGTCAATTGATTACTCAGGAACATTACATGCACATTCTTCTATGTTTGAAGTAAGTGAAACAAAGAGAGATGATGCCGACACTAAAAATATAGGGGGGTTGAACATCATGAAGGAACAGACTTGCACTTTCATTTCTGCATCACGAGAATATATACAGATCGGATAATGGAATCTTAACTTAAATATAAAAGAGCTTCAGATCACATAAGAAAATTGAACGTGCTCACATTAGAAGGCTTAATACTACAGCTCCTAATTAAAAAAAAAAAAAAAAAAAAAAGAAGATCCAATTGACAAAGCGAGAGGGAAAAAAAAACTTTTGTAGTGCTGCAGCCACAATGTCTCCAGAAAATGTACATTACTTAGCTAGAACTATATAAAACATCAATCTTTACAATAGATGACAATCAAAAGCAAAAAGCCAGAGCCCCACGTCACTAAGTATGTTTTGGTACATGCACTCGCCTTAGCATGAACAATCACTCCGTCCCAAAATAAGTGTCACCCCAAAAATCACGCCCATTAAGAAATTAATAGATTACAATTCAGATCACCCCCCCCCCCAAAAGAAAAGAGCATAAATCAAGATTTTACACGAAAAACATTGAACTAAAATGAGCAGTGGGTGCAAAATTGAGCAGACGCAAAACGAGATGAAATTGCAAGAGATCAATTAAAGTAAAACCGACAAAAAAGGAAGCAAATTCCTAATCAGATCATCAAAGCAAAAAAGCGCCAAAAAAATACAAAATCAAATCTCAAGAAGAAGAACATGGAGCCTAATGAATCAACCAAATGAAATCCACGCAGATCAGACACTAAAATGAAGAATTCAAAAATGCAGTAGTAAATCGAACAATGCCAGTTTGAAATTCAAATTCAGCTAATGAACGAATAATTAAATCAAATCAAAAGGCGTAGATCGGTAAATGAGAAAATAGGAGAAAGCGAGATCTGAAGCTTACCAAATTAGAGATTTGTGTGAGGCAGAAAAAGGGAGGGAATGTAATGAGAAGAGGGAGGTCGGTAGCGTGTTTGAGGTTTATTTATAGGGCCTAAACGAAACAACTGAAATTTGGGGCAACCATTTTGAACGGTAAAAATTCTTCCCTTTTCGCTTTCTCACTCCACACGTTGCGTTGAATCGTCAGTCTTCCTTCAACTTTTTAGTGAATCGACTACTTAACATTATTTTGCAAATCACATTTTTGGAATTTCTAAAACAGAATGATATTAAAAAAGTTATCGGACACGTAAATGGGAGTCCCATTTTATGAACTACTCCCTCCGTCTCAAAATAAGTAGCCGTTTGGCCATAAAAATTATTCACTTTTTTTCGAAATTTTTTTCACTTTTTTTACTTTTAGGCGTTTGGCGTAAATATTCGGAATACAACTCCGGAGTTGTATTCCGAATAATAAAAATAAGAAAAACTTACTTTTTAAATTTTTTTCACTTTTTTACACTACATTTCACCAAAAACTACAATTTCAAAAAAACTACTTAAACACAACTCCAACTTCAAAAAAAAATTCCAAAAAAAAGTGAATTTATTTTGGTATTTATGGCCAAACGGCACAAATGTCATTTTAGAAACAAAAAAAAAAATTCAAAATAATTATCGCTTTAGAAATTCAAAACAATACTAATTAGTAATTGCTTCCAACAATATCCTTAAATTAAAGAAATATTTTTTATTAATAGTATTAAATACTCAAGAAACATCTAATAAATAGCGGCAATTTAATAAATAATACATTGTATTTATTATTTTTCTTAATGGCATGAAGAGAGCTAAAAAGACACTTATTTTGGGACGAAGAAAATATCATGAATTCAGTATGTACAAACTGCAGATGCATCCAAACTCAGTATTTTTAATGTGGTATACAAATTTAACAATTATTAGATCTAAATTCATAATTTTAAGATACATTGAATTCAGTAGAAGGAATTTAAACCGGATACATCATTTTTGACATAAACTAAATAAGAAGGGACATATTCAATTTTTGATAGGATTGTTTATGTATTTATTTTGGAAGTGGCTTGTCGGTAGAGGAAGAAAAAAAAAGGTTGTTGTACGAGGATCGAAACTTGAAATAAGAAAATAAAACTGTGAGCTACCATTCATTCTTCAAATAGACAATCACAAATTGTCTCTTAAATAGTATTTAATCTTTTGTTTATGCTCATGACTCGTTGATAGATCCTTTACACTTGTTTTTCCTCTTTGTTTTCTTCTTTTTGGCAAACCAAAGATATGCTAATATTTTTAATGGCATGTAGAGAAAGAGCTGGTTTGGCGTTTAGCTAAGTTCCAGAGCTCGGTCTATCAAAATAAAAATTATTAAAAACGCGGTGGTTTGCAGGAGACATTGTTTACCCTTAATAAAGATTTGAATTTTAATTATTTTTTATTTTATTTAGATCTATTGCGTGGTTCTAAAAAAAACTTCACTTACTAATGAATTATGAATCTGAATAATTAAAATTTAAACCTTAATTAAATGCAAACAAATAGTAAGGTATACCAGCTCTAAGAAGGAAATATTAATAGCGAAAATTAAATTAAAAGCTTCGTGTAATAAATGATTATGATTGTGGTACTTCACCCCCAAGACTTGTTGTGACCAGAATTACCAATTGGTAGACCATCATATCTGTCCCACTCCTTTACCATCAATTATTATTCTTACCTAATTCTTACCTTCACATACCTGGGTCAATAAACCCCATGTTCTAGATCTTGACTCCACAGAAAAGAGAGAAGAATATAATTACTTAAAACAACTATTGTGTGAGACCACAGACTACAAATCTAGTAGTAGTTTTCTTTTGAAACAAAAGAACGTTTGATTCTAAAGCAGATGAGACCAACAATTAGCTAAAACATCTCTTGCTAATTGCTATTCAAGCCCGTCATATGTTGTAATTTGCAATAAAAACCCATAAAACTTGTTATGATCAATTTTCTTATTATGATTGTCCAATTAGAATAAGAAATTAGCAATTGTAAGATATGTTGTTCCCTAATCCTTTTCGTAATCCCATTGTTGGTAATTTTTAATTAGCACTCTCAAAGTGTGTATTCTACTGTTAAAAGGTCTGACTTCAACATTGAAATACTTTCGACATTTTTTCCAAATTAAAGAAATATTGTAAACATTATATTTATATACCTCATATAAGAAAATATGAAACTTTAAGAAAATATGAAACTTTAAGAAAATATGAAACTTTAACGGAAGAAAAGGTCAAAAAGAGTACTTGTCAAGACAACAATTCGTTGAAAGTTCAATGATAGTAACTTTATAGTCCAGCAAATTCCAAAGTTCAATGGCACGCTTAAAGAACAAAGTTGCTTTTATGCTTGCTAACATGCTTCCATGTGATAAAAGCTTTTTTTTCTTCTAAACAAATTCTTTCCCATATAGGAGTAAAAGAAATTCAGAAAGGTCTTTATCACAAAATCCTGAAAATAACACGCACCCGGATTGATTGCCTAAATTCTTTGGCTATTGGCATTCTAAGCAGTTGTTAGAATATGTAACTTTCGCTCGAAAGAATATGAATATTACAATAGCAAATAGAATAATCTTGGTTTTTAGTAATGACAATAGTGTCTTAGCCAACTTGCCGCACCTCAGGTCCTCAGCTATTCCATCGGGTACCTGTATCTTCCACCAGTAAAAGTACCAAGTTACTCAATCTACCAAAGACTTAGACATAAGAAAATTCCAGTATATATATACTGGCTATTGGTCATATACATCAAAATGTAACTTCGTTTCAAATCATTCTAGATCATAATGTACAAGCACTCCACTTTTACCCAACTGTTTCTCTATTGGGGAATGCTGGAAAAGGACCTGCAGACATTGGAATCTGGTTAAGTACCGGATTGCCAAGTAGAACTTTTCAATTCAACTTTATTCTCTCATAAAACTTCTACTCATTTTATTTAAAACTTGTCATGGTTTTCTTTGTCATGTAGATTTCAAAGGATGACATTGGACAGTAAAAAGAGTTCTTGATTTTAATAGTTTATCACATGCTTTTCTTATATCTTAATGCAGAACTTTAAACTATTGAACCGAAATGAGAAGTCATGATTTACAAATTCAATCAGCTACATTTCAATCTCAAATTAATTGGAGAAGCTATACAACTTCTGTATCCAAACATTCAACGGATTGATCCTAATTAGATTGTTTTTTACTGTTACAATCAATTTATCGCAACCCTCTTTCTGGTCGTGCTCATTAAACAACTTCATGGGATATTAAGTGACAGATCATCGGATGCTTTAAGGATGAACTGAATAAACACTAAGCCATGAGAAACCATTTGATTCGCATACCAGTGGAATTGGGTCCTGGAAATCCAAATGGGCAATTGGTTTCTATTTTTTAGTATTCAGTTAGGAAACAAAATACAGCAAATTCTCTTTTCCACTCTAAAGACTGAAGTCTACGTCCAAACATTCATAATATATAATTAAGTAGAACAATTTTTCCAAAGCTATATGTAGGAGATTAGATATGTGTAACATAATTCAACTAACTTTTCTGTGTTTTCATTAACAATGAAACCAAGTTTACTCATATGAAGTAAAAGGTCATGCCACTAAATGATACTCCACAGAAGCAGAAAGTGTATAATTTTCCGTCTAACACATATAAAAATGCACAAAGAGCTTTGAGTTTCATAAACTAATCAACAAACAAAAAAGTGATATACAGTACCCGGGTTCTGAGAGGACTCCCCATGGAGCTTCTGAAATTACAGTCATACTATTATAACCACATGCTCCTTCAATCTGGATAATGTTCTTGATCCCTTTCATTAATTCTTTATGCCTTTCTACAAAGCTTATTGTTTCACATGTATGCACACAATTATGACCTTAGTTCTGCAAATCTCTGCCTAACAGCATTGGCAAGTTCCCACTCACCAATATTTGCCAGACCTTCAACAACCTTTTGCCTACACCTTATGTATGGTATGAAGCCTCTCTGGGTCATTTCTATCACAAATTTTCCAGCCAAAATAAATTGGCGGTTCTCTACGCACCCTTCAAGGACTAACTCGTAGCACTCGAACCCAACATGCACACCCTCATTTTGTAAAAGCTCAATTACTTCAATTGCTCTCCATATATCTTTGTTCGCCCGTATTGCTGCCAAAGCTTTCACCAAAGTTTCTTTTCTGGGGCTCAAGCCATATCTCACAACCATTTCATTCAATGTCTCTATGATAGCAGACGTCATTCTTAGCTCGGACAAGTTGTCAATTAAAGAACCATAACTTTCCAAATCCGGAATACAACCAGAACGGGCCATGCCCTTCAATACATTAACTGCTTCATCTATCTGATCGACCTTACAAAGCGATGAGATCAGGTAATTGCAAGTGCCACAATCAGGGGTATATCCAATATCCTGCATTTCCAACAATATGCTTGAAACAGAACGAGATTTACTCCGACATTCAAGCCATGCAGTGGAGAGGAGGAGGTGAGTTTGAGGTACCGGAAGGCAGCCAGAGCGAAGGGTACGCTGGAGAATGGCAAGAGCAAGTGGGAGAGGATTTGAACTTTGGAGGGTATAGGAAAGGAGAGAGGAATATGCAATTCGAGGTCGAGACCGAGGCCTGATTGGAGTAAAAGATTGTAAAATTTCACCAACAATTTGGACTTTTGTGTTTTCGCGGAAGGTAGATAAAAATAAAAAGGGATTCGGATTATGGACTTTAGAGGAATTTAGAACATCAGGAATCTGTTCATATCTTTTTGCTTCCACCACAACTTTAACGGATTCTTCAAGCATTCTTGCTGAAGAGATAAAAGAACGACAAAAAGGACGAACAGACAAGTGTAGCTTTGCAGCTGCCATCACCCAATCCGGGTTCTTCTTATCTTCTTTTCCCTCTCAAGTGTAAATAAAATTAGTCAAGCTACGTGTGAACTTGCCAAACACCAACAGTGTAAGCAAAACCTGCAAGGCTACTCTAAAGCAAAAGCTGCAAGGCTACTCTACAATCGAAACTAATACTGGAAGCTGTTTTTTCCAATTGGAATGAACAGCTTAGCCTGGCTCAGAATTAATGCTTGAATTAATCACACCTGCGGAAGGGGTAGAGCGTTATGAGTGATAATATTTTATGCAGCAGCCGGACACATGATATAGCAAAATGCATGAAGAGCAGAAAAATCTGATAATACTCATTGTGGAATAACATCGAGCAGGGAACAGGCATAAATGGGATGAAAAGAACTAGAAACCAAAAAAGAAAATTCCTGGGAAATATGCAAATACATTATTCCGAAATTGCAATTCACGAAACACAGTTCATAACACTCTATCTATAACATACAGGCAGAGAAAACTCTTTAAAAAAAATAGTTTTTCTGTCTCAAAAAATATTATTTTCGTTAGTCTGCCAATTAATATTTATTATATAAATTTACCTATAATTAAATTATAAATAATCTGATTGTGTAAATTATCAGTGCACAAAACTTATACTTTGTGTGTAACATATAATTTAACTTAGTGAGTATTCATATGGTTGACTTCAACGTGTTCATCGTTTCTATTTACCCATCATGGTTCAAGATGCGAAAACGCAACCTTTATCAATACATATATTAAACTTGTCTTTCTCTCATTAACCAACATTACAAACCCTGAATTAACGGGTCCATCCGCTCCATTTCAAGTATATTTCTTTTTCTTCTTATTACATTTTGCAGCTAGATCTTTGAAATAATTCCCCATTCACGTCGCTCCTGTATTGGGCAAAATACGGAGTATACAGTTGTATCAATACGGTTGAGACACGTGGCATAAGGGATAAGACATTAAATGAGCCCGCATTGTTACTACCGGTTGCGGAATCATGGTACCGGAGGAAGCGACAGGTCCGGTGTGGCACTACACGTTCTCCGGACCAGGGACGCAACGGTCGTCCGTTATAAGGCAGCTTAAACGTTACAGATTCAATATTATTACATTTTATTAGCCCTCTTCATTACCCATTATTGTCACTCATTAAAAGCTCATTGTGAGCAGGGGCGTGATACATGGAAAATGTGCCCCCTGCTCTAAGTATAAAAAAAGATAGTCATTCCATTGTAAAGGACACGAGATTCAAGCTAATATACTCAATTCTCACTATTATACTCTGTGCAATTTCTATTTTTAATTGCTTATTTATCAAGTTCCGGAGCCACGGCCTACCTTGGACAAAGGAACCTCAGCCCGGAATTAGCATCGGCAACTCAGGCTATTTCTTACTCTTCACTGTGTTTACGCATATTTACATTATTTCAATATCAATATCTTAGTCATACTGGTTGCTCTGATCCACGTGTCCTTGGCCACGTATATAAATTCAACTGAACCGTTTTACGGGTAAACAGACCCCTCACGTATGATTCTTAATTAGTTGGACCTTAAACCCTGGTCTAGTGCGAATTTACTATTTGACTTTTAATGTCCAATCCTCAAGGGTACTTCTTTCTGATTTTAATTCAAGGATCCTTCCCCAGCCCAATTAGATGAAATTGAAACCCTATTAATCTAACTCCCTATGTATCACATTACAAAGACACTAAATCAAGTTTAATCAGGAAAACGGTCTAAAACAGGAGCAACAAATTGATGAAACGTTTACTAAACTAACAAAATGAAATGAAGTAAGATGAACGCAGAGAAACTGGACCTTTATGAAAAATTTCTTAGAACTTTGATTGACAAGAACCTCTCAGCCAGCAGATAAGTACAGCAAACTTTAGACGATGTAAGGTTTGGTGTAAGGTGGCTGCCGCTGGTGGTGTTTTTGTGGTTGAGAGGATGATTTTGTGTGCGTATGGAGCTATTTGCGGTTGTCTAGAGGGTGGGCTTTTGCGAAACTGAAATGGTCTCGTTTTCAAATTGCAGATTCGTTATAATCTAATTAAAAAATGTTTTTTATAGTTTTTCTCTCTTTCGCAAAATAAAACTCATAATTCAGAAATGCGATTTTTTTGTTATTTAAATTATTTTTCCCAAATTAATCTTATGAAACCTGAAATAAAAGGCAAAATGCCAAAATTTGACCTAAAAAATTTTTAAATATTTAAACGACATGTGAGAGTGAGATGGTTCGAAGAGATGTGAAGAGATGTGCAGATGTCCTGGTAAGAACGTGCGAGATGTTGGTCATATTAGGCTTGAAGAGGGATAGAGGTAGGTCTAATAAGTATTGAAGTGAGGTGATTTGGTAGGATATGTTTTTTCGATATTTATACGTTGTTCCTTTACCTCGATTATCTTATTATGTTATTTCTCGAGACACGACCGAGTGTTTATCGAAAACACTCTCTCTATCTTTTAAGGTAGGAGTGTGGAGGTCGAGAATTAGAAATTACACGGGTAAGTAAGTAGTTGGACGTATGTTTTTTTTTATTTATTTATTTCAATAGACCCTTGTGTTCTTCCCGCCCTTCCCCCGATCCCCCCCCCCCCAACACCAACATAAAAAATAAAAAATAAAAAAAAAATTGGCATATTAAAATCTTAAAATTACCTTTTCAACTCGAGTATTGGTATTATTCTTGTTTTTTCTTATTTTAGATTTCTATTACTACATGTTGTTCCTTTAGCCTCGATTATCTTATTATGTTATTTAAAGTTTTAAATACTTATTAAACTACAATGCTACCGACTCTTTTTATCGTATCTTTGATTATTAAAAAATAAACAATGTCAAAAAAAAAAGTGGTTTATCGAATAAAATTTATATACACAATATAATAAAATTTTATATAAACTCTCTATCTTTAAGGTAAGAGTAAGGTTTATATTCAACTCTAATTAAAAAAAATTGTAAAAAAATTATGAGCTATTAAACAACATCCGAACCCCACTTATGAAATTACAAATTTATTTTGTTAAAAAAAAATTGTTGTCGATGTTGTAAAACAGTATAAAAATTAGATATTGACACTTCGTAAATCTAACTAGCTACCCCATATTTTGCCAAGAAGAAGAGTGGGGATTGTTTATTTATTTATTTATTTATATCTATATATAAGCACGATATAAAAAAAAAAAAAAAAATGGTTTTAAATCGTCCACCTCTAACTCATGGTAAAAAAATAAAATAAAATAAAATAAAAAGTGAATCCCATATTAAAAGATTAAGCAATATCCATATTCAAAAAAAAATAATCTCAAAATATTCATAGTAAACATATAAGTTAATAATGGTGATTAATTTTTCAAAAGTATATATATATATATATATATATATATATATATATATATATATATATATATATATATATATATATATATATATATATATATATATATATATATTTTGTAGTTCCACCCCATGAAAAAATATCTTACCTCACTCATTAAGATAATAATATAATCAAATTAATTGAATATTGTTACTTAAAATACTTATAAAATAAATTAATTACTTTTTCATTTTTTCCTTACTCTAATAAATGTGATATTTATTTGTAGCATCACTAATATAATAAAGTTTTAATATCCTAAAAATTAATCGTGTTTTGAACATAGAAGATGCGTATTACATTCACAAAAGGCATTTTCCAATGTCTTAAGTTTCTAATTATATACGGAGCACTATATATATATATATATATATATATATATATATATATATATATATATTATATATACATAAATATAATACATACTTATGATAGGTTAAGTAAAAAAAAAGGATAGAAATTTTATACCGCATCTATGCCCATGTTATATGACACAATATACATAATCACCATATGTATGAAAAGTTTAATAATGGACGTTTTTAATTTCTACTTTGTTTCTAGGGGAATGGTAGTTCAAATGACGTTTTTACCGTATTTAGAAGTAGTTAAAAATTCAATAAGTATTGAAATTCTTTTAAAAGGTATTAATAAATTTTCGTTCAAATTTAATTAACGCGTAGTATATATATATATATATATATATATATATATATATATTATCCTTTTTCTTAAATAAAGTCATATAAACTGAAACAAAGAATATAACATCATGGCACAAATTATTGAACCCGTGCTACCAAAATTTCTATCTTTAAATACAAGCTGACTTTCAAGAATATGTTGTAGAATATATCAATATTTTTAATCATAATTGCATAAAAATAAAATTATAAATATATATTTTTCAATGTCTTAAGTTTCTAATTATATACCGAGCACTTAATTTATTAGGCACGGGTTATAAAAAAAGGATATCTAGTTTTCATATTTATACTATATATAAGCATGGGTTCGAGGTGGTTTTGTCGTCCACCTCCAACTAATGTAAAAAAATAAAAAAATAAAAAAAAAAAAAAAAAAACGTAAACCCCATATTAAAAAATAACCAATATAAAAAAAAAAGAAAAAAAAAAACGTGAACCCCATATTAAAAAGTCAAGCAATATCCATGTAATTCTCAAAGTATCCCCCATTAAGTCAATAATGGTGATTAATTTTTCAAAAGTAGTTCTAATATATTATTATCAAGCTTCATTTTTTAAAAGTCACTATTGCAACTGATTACATTTTATAGTTCCACGGGTGATATCTTACCTCACCAACTGTAATTCTATAATCAAATTACTTGAATATTGTTACAACTGAAGAAAAAAAATGTGAACCCCATATTTTAAAAAATCAAGCAATATAAAAATAAAAAATAAAAAAAGTGGACTCCATATTAAAAAATCAAGCAATATCCATGTAATTCTCAAAGTATCCCCCATTAAGTCAATAACGATGATTGATTTTTCAAAAATAGTTCTGAATATATTATTATCAGGCTTCATTTTTTAAAAGCTACTATTACAATTGATTACATTTTGTAGTTCTACGGGTGATATCCTACCTCACCAACTGTAATTCTATAATCAAATTAATCGAATATTGTTACAATTGATAAAATAAATTACTCTTGATATTTATCAGAGATCGTTTAATATCCTAAAAAGAAACTAAGATGGGTATTATATTCACAAAAGGCATTTTCCAATGTCTTAAGTTTCTAATTATATGCGGAGCACCATAATAGCAAGAATAATTTATTAGTACATACTTATGATAGGTTAAGTAAAAAAAAAGAAGATAGAAATCTTATAGCACATCTATGCCCATGTTATATGACACAATATACATAATCACCATATGTATAAAAAGTTTCACATTTTAGCCTAGGGAAATGGTAGTGCAAATGATGTTTCCGTATTTAGAAATAGTTAAAAATTCAATAAGTTTTGAAATTCCGGTTCAAATTTGATTAACGCATAGTTTAAAAAGTGTCTATTAGCCTTTTTCTTAAATAAAGTCATATAAACTGAAACAAAAAAATAACATCATGGCACAAATTATTGAACCCGTGCTCCCAAAATTTCTATCTTTACATACGTGATTTTCAAGAAATATTGTAGAATATATCAATTCTTTTTATAATTGCATAAAAATAAAATTATAAATATATGTTGAATAAAATTATAAATATATGTTGGGCCCGTGCTGGCACGGGCTCTGGTCATGAGTTGGGGGTGATTTTGTCGTCCACCTCCAACTCATGTTACAAAAAAAAAAAAAAAAAAAAAAAAAAAAAGATCCACCACCCCCAAACTCATGTAAAAAAAATGTGGACCTCATATTAAAAAAAATCAAACAATGTCAAAAAAAAAAATTGGACCCCATATTAAAAAAAAAAAAGCAATGTCAAAAAAAAAAAAAAACGTGCACCCCATATTAAAAAATCAAACAATATTCATGTAATTTCCAAAGTATCCCCATTAAGTCAATAATGGTAGATTCATCACACACGCGTATCAACCCATTAATGGGAGCAAATGAAATTATTGTATAGCAAAAAAATGAACCCCATATTATTAATTTTCTTCAAAAGATTAAGTAGCCAAACCATACAATTTCCTTTATTTTCTTATATTAGCGTGAGATCTAATCTAGATATTTAACTCCATTGTACTTGCTATTCCGCCATGTTATTTATTTGTTATGTTTACTAAAATAAATATACTTAAAATATTTATATTTTAAAATAAGATAGAATTTAATTACTTTTTCATTTTTATTCTTACTCTAATAAATGTGAAAAGAGATTAATGTCGTAAAAGAAAAAAATAATATTAAATGGAGATCAAATAATAAATAAGGTAAATTAGTCAAATTATAATTCTAATTAACGTTTCCTTAAAAAAACGTGCAAAAGACAACATGACAGGTAAAATGAGCTAAACCAAGAATATTCACCAAAAATAAAAAACAATAGTTCTTCGTTTAAATAGAAAATCAAATTTCTACTTTGTTTCGTTTTAATATGTAAAATTAATTTAATAATTTGAATTAGAATTATCCAAATCAAAATTTGATAAAAAATAATAAAGTATTTTTTAGGTCCAATCTACATACATTAACAATAGGATATTTTACACCTTTAAATTAATCGAATTAAAATTCAAAATATCAAGTGATACTTAAATATTGCTATTATTTTATCTCAAAGAGCTATTTTCTTTTAAACAAGTCTTCTCTTTTAAAAAGTATTAATAAATTTTTGCAAATTTTGTATTCGAAGCAAACACTAATATAATAAAGTTTTGGATACAGAGCACAAACTACAATGTTATATTAATCGTGTTTTGAATACAGTGTATATATATATATATATAATCTCTTGATATGCTAAATATGACAAGTAAAAGTAAAAAACTTTAATTACTGAATCGCTTCCCAACAATCTGTTCCGGGTTCTTTTAGATCTGATTCTAAATTCTATTTTAGGAAGAATCCAACATAGTTTTATACCCATGCTGCCAAGAGATAGAGTCAAAATTGAATTAAGTCCTTATGATTCAACGAAAGGGTGTATAATTTTTCGACTCCACAACAATGATTTGAAGAATTAGTTTTTCAACTTCACCATTATTTTCTTGATATGCGTAATACAGTGGAGAAGTAAAAGTGAACGGAGGGAGTATTTATCTACTTTTCGTTCCTTTAACCATCTTTTCCTCTCCTTTTAACTCTGTCTTTCCAAATGCCTTGAAGAATACAAGATTGCTATAAACATGAAAATATTTCAAGACACAAAATTGACAATTCCTTCAAGTTCTGAATTTCTGATACAATTTTTTTTTTCTACTTTTTCCCGAGTGTAACACCGGAAAAAAAAAATCCCCAAGTATGGGCAACATGAATTAGTAATAACTAGTTTAGGAAGATAAAATACAGAAATGGAAGAAAAATTAACAAACTTAATAAAAAGATTCATCGTCTCAATAGGATGCCGTAAGAAATGGCCCCAAGTGCCAAGATGTACAGTAGTTGCAGTCTTGGAAATGAAGATGCTCTGTAACTTTCAGCTAAGTTTATTTCTCTGCCCCCAGCTGCAAAATTCAACATAAACACACTATTATTCTAGAGGAAGAATTCTGAATCATGGTTTGTCAAATACATTGCTGCTTAAAGTATTTCTGACAAAAAAATATTTTTGAAAATAAGCAACAACAATACAGTATGATCCCACAAGTGGGTCTGAAGAGGGTAGAGGTATGCAAACCTTACCCCAACCTTGAGAAGGCAGAGAGGCTTTTTTCGGAAGACTTTCGGCTCAAAGACAGGTGAAAAAGGAAGGCAGTAATAGCAGCAACAAGCATAAACAACATCAAGATAAATTTTTGAAAATAAGCAAATTTTAAGAGTGTGGCCAAACATGAAAGTATGTCTCTTTACTTACCACAATCTCTGGTAGAATTATTAGTGACTGAGCAAATGCATTGTGCCATCTCAGTCTCCACATCAAATCCACAAGTTCCACCAGACTTAATACACCGTTCACATCCTGTATCCGGCACACTAAAAGACAACTTCATCCCATAAAGCCAATCCAATGGTCCAACACCCGACAATTTATCCGTATTATAAACACTCGTATAATGCGTGCAATCCAATATATCCATACTCATATACTTCACCGTTTCGTAACCCGTGAAACAACAACCTGGCGTACTATTCGACAACATATGAAACAACTTAAACGAAGTGCAAGAACTATAAAGCTCGTCACAAGAATGTCCTGAGAAATTAAAACATTGTGACTTGTAATGGTTAAGTACTGGCGAATCGATTGAGCAGTTGAGGAGGATGAATATTGTGTCGGGTGAAGGAGGTATTATAGCTGACTGAATTTCGGACATTTTGAACTCGTGGTGAGGTTGTAGGATTGAACAAGTGGACATTGCAGGATCGAATATTATCATGGTCTTTTTTTCGTAGTCTATTGATTGGACTTTGTAGTTTCCTGATGGTGTAAGGTAGAATAAATCAGTGGCGGAGCAATTTAGCATGTGGCGATACTGTGGCGCGCCACAACCATCGTCAATGCTAAACGGGTAGTTTATAGGAATGTTGTTACAGTAATTGCGACATGTTGAGTGAATTTGTGGGGATTGTGATAATAGTAGCAGAATGAGGTATATTGTTAGATGATTGAATGTGAGAAAGAGTGATTTTTGGTTAGCCATTGATAAGGTGAAACCGTGAAAGAAGGGACTTTTGTGAAAAGGTTTTAGATATTGAAGAATTAACGTGCTACAAGAGGTAACTTTTTCACACGTAGATATCAAGATTTGCAGAAAGCAAATGGTGAGCAGCTGTCCCCAATTTTCTCTATGAACAGTTGCTTTTTTGACCGTTGCGCGCCGTTTCACACTTTCACTGGCTTTTTATGGGCTCCACACTGGAAAAAAATCCAAGTATTCGATGATCAAGCAAAGAAGAATTCCTTTTTCTTCTTTAAAGAAAGGAATAAAGGATAACCCCATTAAATTTCGTTTCTACATTCATTTTCCTGATTTCCGTTTGGCCAAATTGCTGACCATAGATCATATATCGTTGGAGTGTTTTAACAGTTTTTTTAAAGGGGAGATAGGGGAACTAAATGGCACAATTTTTAACCATTAAGGATGAAGGTAAATGTATTTTTTGGAGGTAACGCATATGACAATAGCAAAAGGGCCAAAGCAATTAGATACAGCGATTGAAAGAAAATGAGGCAATCAAAAGCAGCAGTAGTTTATGATAATAATGTCTCACAAAGAGACATCATGTAGGAGCTCAAAGTCAAAGGAGGAGTCAGAATGTCAGATAATATACACAAATCTACTTACATTTACAGAAATCATACTATATAGTCCATGATATTGGTGTCACCACCTTTATACACTAAACTCGGCAACTCGCGTTATGTCCAAGATCTGAAAAAGGATTGAATCACATTTTAATCTAATATACGCACTCTTAGCTGGTTAAATATACTTCAGTAATTACGTACCACGAGAACCAGAGTTTTAGTCCTTCCGTTCACTTTTATTTGTCCACAATAAATTTTCAGACACCCCAATAATAAATAAAGTGCATATTTTACCATGATATCTATATTGAATTTATAAAATGATTTGGAATGAGTACTTTATGCTAAGGCTAAAATAGAAAATACAAATTTTTTTCTTAATATGCGAAAATGGACAAGTAAAAGTAAAAATTTATTTTTGAAATAGTGAACAAGTAAAAGCGAGCAAAGAGGAGCCTTGAGTCACTCACTATAAGGAATTCGGAAATCCAATAAGATATTCTAGAGTGATGTACCCCTTTAAGTGAGAAATTACCTTTTCAACAAATGCCCTTTTCCAGGCAACCGTTCTCTTGCTAAATTTCAGTGCTCTGAGACATGTCTTCCTCCAGTTTGAAACTACCTTACAACCAATTGATTGATATAATTCTAATTCATTTCCTTCTGCATATTCAAGAAACAAAAAGAATTCACTTGTGTTCTTACATATGTGGTAGCTTTCTACCATACAGTAACTTAACCTCCATCTTGGATAAAGATCCAGTCAAGGTTGGTCATGTAATGTTCAATGGCCCTATAGATTAATGACATGTGTACCATTGAAAAATACATGATGGAGATCCATTTTAACTCAAAGGATTATTAAAATAATTAAAAATAGTAAAATACACTAACGGTTGGCGTGTACACCCACGTTTCTTACCTTTTAAACTGCAAATATGTTCCTTATTTTAAACTGGAAACTAAAGGAAAGTGCACCAAACAGTTATTGTATACTTGGGAATCCTTCATCCTCTCCTTAAAGGATTCCATGGGAATGGTCTTCTCTTAATTATCTTTTTGAAAAGAAATTTTATAATAGCACGTTAAAATACAAATACAAGTATTAATCTTTTCTCGGTACTTGGTGTCAAATATTGTCAAATTTCTTACCAATAATTTTTCCTTAATCAATGGATACCTCATTTAGAGAAAGAAAAACTAATGAATTATCTCAGAATAT
The DNA here is from genome assembly GCF_029784015.1 of Lycium ferocissimum. Lineage (NCBI taxonomy): Eukaryota > Viridiplantae > Streptophyta > Magnoliopsida > Solanales > Solanaceae > Lycium > Lycium ferocissimum. The sequence continues at coordinate 28,745,563 of NC_081348.1, read as the reverse complement.
AGTACTCAACGCTATTTATTTTTTTAACTAATCCAACTCCACGATTGGAGTGTCACGGTCATGATTTTGGCTAGCTATTGTAATATCAAAATTAGATTTTACAAACCATCCCATCGATCCGATTTCTCTTTGACACTAGTACAATTTGATATTATCTTTAAACTATAATATAAGAGTGAATGTGGAAATGTAACACAATATCACGATATACAATTGATCGATTCTAAAAACCGTTGACACCCCTACTCCACAAAATATTTGGCATCTCACAAGATTGCGAACGCTCCAAATGACTTATACTTAGGCTATAAAAGGTTCAAATCTAAAATATAAAACACAATCAAAGTTGCATCATTTTGCAATGCTGCAAGTATGGTACTGAGAATTCACAATATCCTTCTCTTTCTATCACCCTTTTTGCAAGGATTGGTGAAAGTAAGAATACCATTCTTTATCCATCCAATTAAATTGAGTATAAACGATACTCAAGTTGATTAAATATACATAACATTCAATCTATAGAGTGCCAAAAAAAAAGTCAACGCGAACAAAATTAGCATAGATCATAATGTATTATTATCTTGAAACTTTTGCGATCCTTGACTCTCAAAAAGGTTTGCCTGCAAAATGTAGACAATTTTAAAATGTTAATAGCTAAATGTGTCCTTTAAAAAATAAAAGTAAAAACTTCATCCAATATGAACCTGATCAGGAGGAACTGAATAAGACCTTTGTGAATGTGCATCAACATTAAAGCAAAGAGGTTCCTATGCAAATGACAAACATGAAGTTAATTGAAAATGAAATTATATATATGACTATTTTTTTTTAAAAGCAGTTCATTACTATTACCGTAAGCATTTGAGTAAAGCTGGGATATTCCATCGAAAGAGAAAACACTGAATTATGGGATAAGCTAGCACACGTCATATTTTGAGAAGCACTTAAATCAGAATTCTCGAAAATGGTTCCCGTTGATACACCAATTAATAAAAAAACATAATGTAACTGAGTAAACATTGTCAGAGTTGATACATATGTCAGAGTTGATACATATATATATATATATATATATAAATGAGACATTCTAATCATTGAAAAAAAAATTTGATATACCTGATTGAAAATATTTGCATTATCAGATAGAGTTCTATCATCGGCTCTCAATCCAATTTGGTTAACGCGACTTGACTTGTTTCCTAGAGCTTTCTTGCTATTTGCATTTGCCTCAAGGCAGCCTTTGTCCCTCTTTTTACGTCGCGTCCCATCTTTCTTTTTTAAGCCTTTGGCTTGTGTGAGGATATCTTTGCTATTATTTGCTTCTGATAAATCTTTTCCTGAACTGCTAGTACAAAGAGATGGAGCTGTCACCTTCATGATTTCTTTCAATTTTGAACTTAGCTCATTTGCACACGCTATTGCTTCCTTATAGCCATCATCTGTTTCAGAAGCTTTTGCCGCCAATCTAACAAATATAGGACAAAGAACTCTATAACGATTCATAGTGATCAACTTCGGATCCTTGATCTCTATGTCTTGCCCATCAACTTCTTTAATATCTTCGGCTTTTGCATCTATTGTCCACCTTTTTAAAATGTACTCAGTGGAATTCTACTAACTCCTTTTTGAGAATTCTTATTGTATGACAAAATAAAAGCAAGTACAAGATATATGGCCTATCTCTATCACCCTAACAATATACTCTCGAGCATGCCCATGCTTAATACATGATGGATAAATCGTTCTCCTCACATCTATTCACTTTCATTGACAAAGATTTCATATATTCATCTTGAAAATATGTGAAAATATGTGATGTATATACCTCTCTAGCATGAGCCAAAATAGAGACTTGTGCTTTTAATACCGGAAATCGTTGTGATGCATCACAAGTATCTTGCAACTCATTATATCTCTTATCCTTAATTGCTCGATCGTAATGCTTAAAAAATTGCACGATATTGTAATCAGACTGCAAGTAATCCTTCAAATCACCATTCAAACTTTCACTCAATTGTGTGCTATTCATACCACCTGAAAAAAAATTCTTTCCGTATGCCGCAAATAATTTTTCTCTTAATGCATATATTCCTTGCAACCATTCATTTTCATGAAGGTTATATTCACCAAGCATGCTATTCCAAGCATTTATAAATTCGTCCTCATCCACATAAATGCATAGTGTAAAATCACCACGAAAGGAAGCGTACCTTTTATAAATTTGATTGAGATGTTTAGTTGCATTTTGCTCCATGTGCCAGACGCACAACCTGTGATGAACTTCAGGCATCACGAGTGAGATAGCCTTACTTATAGCAGCATCTTGATCTGTAAAAATTGTTACCGGTTTTTTTTTGGGACATCGCTTTGAAAAATGTCTCAAACAACCACTGAAATGACTCTGAAGTCTCATCATACATTAAAGCAACTCCGAAAACAACCATTTTCCTATGATTGTTCAATCCAACAAAAACCAAGGGTGTCTGGTAAGTGGTATCAAATGATAGCATATCTCCAAAAGTCTCATAGTCTATTATCATTTTTGAATCTGCCCAAAATATATTTGTGATCATGTCATCAACATCCAACTGTACCGCAGAAAAAGAAAGATGGGTCGTCAATTCTCTTCTTCTCAAAGTATTCTACTAGCACTCCTGGACGAAACAAAAAAAAAAAAAACATAGTTACCATTTTTCTAATATTAGAATCTAGTAGAATTAAGAAGTTGTCATATATTTCTTATCAACATTGTGTGTAAGTTTATTTACCTGCTTCCCCTTGTCTTATAGCTTTTTGTCGTTTTGTTCGGAGGTAGTTCTTCTGATCTAACTTGGTGTAACCCAAATTTACTCTGCCGCTAGCTTGAAGACTCATAAAATCAAATGTCGCTTTAGAAAATAATCCAGAGGATGCTGCTAAATCTATTTCATGAGCCTGTATTTTCTTGAATTTATCTTTTATCAGATGGCAACATATGGACCATTGTCGGTGGAACAAGAGAATGATTATGTTCCAACTCAACTTTAGTAATACGGTACTTTCCCATTGACTGACGGGTAACAATAATATGAGCTTGACACCCTGTTCGAGTTTCTCTTCGGGATTTTTTAACTTGTTCTTTTTGTTTATCATTCCTACGAAAACCCTCCTTGTAACATGTAATCTTCCGTGACGTCACATAACCTAATTTCTTATTTGTATTGACGTACTCTCTGCGAACACTAAAACCAACCCTTCTTGCATACTCATTGTAAAAATTAAGTGCATTCTCATCACTATCAAACTCAAGTCCAAGTTTCGGCTCATAATCTACTAGCCCGTGAGAGTTACCTTGTAAAATTTCTTCTGGAGTAGTTTCACACATGCTTTCCCCCAAATTCTCAATTATACTTCAAAATAAAAATCAACACATTATTCAATTCCGAACAAGGAATCAACGTGATACTAGATCAACATCAAATAACCAAACTTTAAAATAAACAAAGGAATCAAAATTATACAAGATCAAACATTAACTAATATTAAAAGAGAAGAAGAGAGTAAAACCTTGTTTTCCAAAAGAATCACTGGAAACCTTAGATTTCTTAGGAAAAGATTAAAAGGTACTTGTAAAAGATGAATAATCCCATATCATTTAGTGATATGTATTATCTTCCAAATGGAAAGAGTTTTGGCGGGTCAAAAAGTCGGGCATAGATTCCCGCCATCTAACTTCTTTTTTCTTTTTTCTGAGAAAATATTATTGTGCACTTTGCGGCTTTATTTTGAAGTTTAAAAGGTAAGAAACGTGGGTGTACATACTAACAGCTGTTTTTAATTATTTTAATAATCCTTTGAGTTAAAATGGATCTCCACCATGTATTTTTTAATGGTACACATGTCATTAATCTATAGGGCCATTAAACATTACATGACCAACTTCTACTGGATTGGATCTTTATCCCTCTATCTTATAGTCTTATTTTGCTGGCTGGCAGGTCAAGTATAATAAATGTGATCCTAAATTTGACTCTGCTAGTCGCTGAGTCATCATCTCCTTTTACTCTTCTAAGTTCGGTACAGGAACTGCCTCTGACCTTTTTCATCATAAATTTTTTCTTACATTGTTCTTTGAGTATAAAACTCTGATTAATGTTGAAAAACCCACTCACAAAGCACACATTTTGACCCATCAGTTTACATTTACCAATTTAAAAAAATGGAAATAAAAAAACTAAACCAATAGAAAATAACAAAGAAAAAGAGAAGTTCTTTACTTATATTAGGTGGGCCCGTAGTCAGCATAGGCTGCCTAACCAGTTCGAGAGCAAAGAAAGGATCCGTCTCATTTGACACTAGTATTGATTATCAGCCTGATTGGATGGGCTTAAAAAAAATTGTTTATAACATATAAGTAAAAAAATAATTTTTGTGTGATTTTTTTTTTAGTTTATAAAAACCATGTTTTCAACATATATAAGGATAAACTTAACACACAAATTATTTTTTTGCTTATTTTAAGACAAAAAATTCTTATGTTTTGTAGAAAACACTCAAAAAAGTTCCTCATTTATTGCTTATCCAAACGGGCTCTATATGTTATTTTTAAAATTTTAGCCTCTTCCGCTCCATTTTGAACGTCTGACGCCTCTTCTCCTCCCGTCTTCATATACTTCCGTTTCTCTTGATCAGAGTTCGATTCTCACTTCTTTTACGGTATTTTTGCAGCTATTCTTGTTTCGATCAGAAGTTTAGTAGTGTTTGTGCTATGATAAGTTTCATTGGAAGTTTAGCAGCACATCTTGTTACACAATTGACTAGTAAGTTCTATTCCTTAATTAATTTCTCTAAATTGGTAATATTAGAGACCTTTAAAGCTGTAATGAATAATACCTGAAACACACTCCTATGTAAGTGTAGACACGTAATTTTGATTCTTCCCGATATTTCACCTTATAGTATCTAAATATTTCTTTTAATTTTGTTTTTCTCGATGTGTTGCTTTTATTTTATTCTATTTTTTTTTTTAATAGGCTTATTTGCGAGAATCAAAAGAAAAAAATATTTACTATTTTTAAAGTACAAATTTTGTGTTTTAAAGAAAAAAATTATTACAAGATATGCTTTATAGGATTTAATTTTGCTTATCCAGTTATTTATTTTAGATAGTACTTTTTTTAGTTATATAAGAATAGTTATTAATTATTTTTGTTTTAAGTTAACACAGAGGGAAAATGGAAAAGATGACAAAAAGGGGAAGATATTTCCCTAGATTTAAGCTTTCTAAAAAAATAAAAAATAAAAATAAAAGTGGACACATCAGCATAACAAATGGGGATCATCTTTTTCTGTTGCATGGCACACAAAATAGAAGGGGAGGGGGGCCCACATTTTTATTTTTTTGGTTTCGATTTGTTTTCCAAAAATAAAATATATTTATCTGCACACATCACACAATACACAGTGGGGAATCATTTTTTCTAAGAGAGACAAACGGACAGATCAGAAAAAAAAATAATCATCTTCTTCTTCATTACTATCCCCATACCCAAACCACCACCTCCACTATTTCTTCACCAAAAAAACCAGTCATCAAACAGACCCATAAACGCCACCGACGTGTTCCCCTGTTCTTCGTCCAAACACGACCTTTAAATACCCCACAAAAACCAAAATAAACCATCATCGAAAAAACAAACAAAAACATGCATGAAAACCTAGAAATTCTACCCTTCATCTCTGTTTTTCGGTTAATTTTTTAGCCAGAATTGTGGGTTTGAATTCGAAATTAACCATGTCGAATTCAGCCACAGATTTGGGTTAATTCGTTGGGGTTTCGCTTTTTTTTTTTTTTTTTTTTTTTTTGTCGAGGTCGTCGGATTCCGGTCAGGCATTGTTTCGGCCCTATTAGTAGATGCAAAGTTGATTCAATTTGAGGTCCATTTCTAATTCCTTCACTTTGATATTATCATTTTTGTGTATTTTCTTGAATGGATTTGTGTCGTTTATCATGAATGTGTTTGGTTGGTGCTAGTTTCATGACAACATGCAATTTGCTTTTGATCTTATTCTGCTCACGTCTCAGTGAACTGGTTTTGGAATTAATGCACTATTGTAATTAAAACTCAAGTGGGTACTTAGATATTAGTGTCTTATTATTTGATTCACTCGACTTTCATTTGGTAGTATAGATTTAAATGGGCTACAGTGGGTTAATTTGAGCATAAAAGGATGGATTTGGGCTGTTGGAAGGTTGACCATTCAAAATCATATTTTCGGGGCTTCGTATGACGTATTATTTTGTTCTTTGATACGTGCTAGATCCGATTTAAACATAGGCAAATTGGACATTAGGTAGGCAAATTCTAGGTCCGTTTATATGCGTGCCTGCTTTACTCGTTTTTTTTTTTTTAAGCACATGTATTCATTCTTGGGTGGGATGTCCCCGAAGAAAATTAATGTAAAAATGAAGGCCGTTCGTGGAGAAGACCCCGGGACGTCGGGGATAGCTTAGTATAGTTTAGCGTAGTGTATGATAGGTTAATTTTCTCTCATTTTTCTTTTATTTCGGGTTGTAATAATTTAGACTTTATTTTTGAGCTCTTCTCATGTGTGTGTGCTTTGTTTGTTTTATCTGAGTTTATCTGATTGAGTTTCTGCTTAAGCCAATACGAAGTCAACAAAGCGACCGTGCTTGAACCACGGGACTCGAGGGATGCCTAACACCTTCCCCTCGGTCAACAGAATTCCTTAACCGGAATCTCTGTCGCTGATCAGTTTTAGAGTCAAACCTGTTCTTAAAAGGATAACTATTTTAAGGTGACTTGGCACACCGAAACCCATTGTCAAGTGGCGACTCTTGTTATTTTGAAATAATCCCTTTTAAAACAAATTTTGGTCACTTTCGATTTGAATACCCTTTTAACATATAAATTATTTTTGTGTGAAAAAGGGGTGTGACATATATAAGGATGAATTCCTGGTAGCTAGCTCCTTCCATTCCATAATTTCTAGAACTAACAATCCTCATTGTTGTTATGCTCTGAGTTGCTTGATCGGTGTTTTCTGGAAATGGCTTAATCCTGGAGGCACCGTGCACTAACATCTCTGCTTTGGGTGTTTTGGCATTGTTGGGACAGGTCTAATTCTTATTCAGAGGGACGCTTTGGCCCTTCTGAAATCTTGTGATGCTGGAAGATAAAGGTTGGGAAGATCCTCGTTCCGTTAATAGCCCTAGAAGGATCTTGAGTTTTTCCAAGAATAGGAAAGCCACTGTGTTCTTTCCAGATTCAGATGACAGAGGCTCTGGATTTGGTGTTTCTGGAGACCAGGGACCCAAGACTTCTGAAGTTTATGGATTTGTTGGCTCCATTACTACTGTTGTTGCTACAGGTATCCCCATCTTTAAGAAGCATAGCTTGTTACTCAGAACATATCCTATGATTGAATATGATGTGTTTGCTTCAGATTTCATAGTTTGGCAATACAGTTGAATTTGTTACTGTTATAATGTGATGCAATCTTCTTATTTGGAAATGCCCATCATGGCATGAAAGTTACTTAATTCTTATCTTTTGGTTCCACTGCTTCGCCTTCCGAGGAATGCTTCTGCCCAGGCATCACCGTTATCTGGATAAAGGGCAGACTATGCTAACTGATTTTTCTTGGGAGTTGAAATCTCTGGATATATTACTCTGCAAATATTGAAAACAACAGATGCAAATGCTAATTTTCATTTTTCTACAAGATGTTGTCTGTTAGCTTACATATGTTGTATGTATGTCTGCTGTGATTTAACCTAACTCCGCTGGTACTCCAGTGGTCTCAACGGTCATTTGATTTCATGCATACGGAGTCTGATTGGTTTCTATTATTTTCCATGAGCAGTTCTTTTTCTGGTGTGGGCGTATCTTCCCGAACATTGGTTGCATTCTTTGGGAATTGTTTACTATCCAAGCAGGTAAACAAGATGTACTTGCAGGCTTGTGTCATCTTTACATCTTGTCTCAAAAAAAGCCTTTTTTAATTAGGAGATATTATTAATTTCATGGTATCATAGTCCAAATTTACTTACCTGGCTTGTCTGAACCAGAGCCAGAAGCTGGCTCTGGTTGAGCTTAATTTATTCCAATGTCTGGATCTCTTGTGGCGTTTGGTTGAAAAAAATTGGGATTTTTTAAAATGTTTTGAACAAACACCTTGCAAAGAGGATGCGTTATATTTTGATAGATATGCTCTTTAGTTGCATTTCAGAGATTGATATATATTGGTCCAACATTTTAGAAATTTCAACTGCATGAAAGGGACTTAAAGCATTTGCAGAATGCTTGAGAGGAAAAGAATTTTCTTGGCAGAATAAGCTGGTTACTTACTAATTGTCACAAGATATATTTAACATCCTGTTAAATTGTTGTTCGTTTTTTCAGGTACTGGGCATTAGCTGTGCCAGCTTATGCGATGATGACTATAGTACTAGCTCTAGGATTTTACATTGGTCTCAACTTCTTGGCTACCCCTCCTCCAACTTCTTTCAGCATGATATATGGTAATTGTAACCTGACTTTCTGGTCATGACAGTTGAAAGGATTTTCCATGTGTTTCTGTCTTGATGCATGTAAAACACAAATTTAGCATTGTTTGTGAGAAAATGTTATGTATAGTTGTTTTTACGTAATGAATGGGGTCTAGCTCTTAATGTTTGCTTTCGCTCTTTTCTGCAGATGAATTCACGAGAGAACCTTTACGCAATGGGCCTCCAGTAGACAATGATGAGCAACCTATAGAGCCTATATCTGATATTCGGATTGATCAAATTAATGACCTCATGTTCAATCCAAGATGAGAAACAATTATCAGTTTCATTTCCTTCATTTTTCAGTTTCTCTTTGATTCACCCAATTCAGGTACTTGGACATTAAAAGTAATATAGATGTGGCTTCTTCTATACCTTTTTGACATCCATGTATCGAGGTTTAGAGGTACTCATTTGCTTTCCATCTGTCTAATACCAAAAAACAGATACAATGGAAAGCAAGGTAGATTACTGTTGGGGAAAAAAGATCAATTGACTTGCCACCTCCTCCCCCCCTACATCTTTTGTATTAAACATGCTGCGAGTCAGTTTTCCTGTATCCATTGTAATGATGGCAAGAGTTCAATTAAATATGGAAAAAAAATAGCCTGTACTTTGTATTGTGTGTTGTGCTCTCATTTTGATTCTCTGTTATGTTTGATGAGTTCTCATCTGTAAGTTTCTTGACACTAATCGGTTAAAATCTTAAATTCTAGAGAGTGACAGAGAGAGGTCATTGAATTGAGTTCGTTTCAATTAGAATTCGTGTTTGTCCAAAGCCAAATTTGTAAACAGTATAAGGCCACACCCTTGATTCTCAACTTGTTACATTAATGTTGAGTGGTTTAATTTGCATACACTGAAATGCAAATAAGTGACCTGAAAATAAGGTAACTTGCTACAACATTATTAAAAGTACTATTCTTCACATTATCAGGACATATGAGTGAAGTCCTTATTTTAGTAGACAGATTGGTATTAGCGGAAGCTTTTGCAAAGTTTCTCAAAGAGACCCTCCTAGCATAACGGAAGAATCAACTGTCGGTGGAGATCAATTCTCCTGCTTTGATTGTTTTGGTAGAGTATTTTTCCTTTGCTCGTTGGTATTAACAAGGTGTTTACTGTTTAAAAAATTGACTACAGAGTTAGGGGCGCCTTATTTTTCGTCTTTAAGTAACATATGTTTATCCAAGTATAAGTAGATGGGATATCAATTAGAGGCGGATCCAGTATTTGAAGGTTCAGGGTGCCACCGTTCAAATAGGGTAAACGGGCGGTTTCTTCAAAATTGAGTTACGGTTCGGGTTATTTATCTATTTTGATTAATATAGACAAATCAAACGAATATGCGGATATCGGTTAACGATGCCTAAGCGGCCCTTTTTTTTTTTTTTTGGTAGGAGTAAGAGGCCTTATCCTCTAAAACTTTGAGAAAGATAAATATTTTGTACGTTAAAAATCTGAACCTCTATAAACCATTTAATACCGTTATCTCAATAGATTCATACTCTATTTTCCTGATGTATTCTTGCAGATACATAGTGTAGAAAGAGTCAAAATTGTAGCTTGCGGAAAGATCGAAGCAACGTTTAAATTTGAAAACTCTTAACATAATAATATTCATCATTTTAAAACTCGAATTTGTTTTAAAATTTTGAAATTTACGATTTACATATATATTTTTTAATATTTATGTGACATTTTAAAATTTAGTACTCATTGATATAGGATACGCACTCAATGCACGCATAAAGAGATTAATACTTAAAGAAAGAGGAAGTAAAAAAAGCCAAGAATTAATTAAAGCATAAAAGAGTTAAACTCTTTTGGATTAACAAAGAATAGCAAGTTAAAAGAATTAAAGATACAAAAACTGAAAAAGTATAGAGCTGAAGCGTGCATAAGGAAAAAAAAAAAAAAAAAAAAAACATGCACAATGGTACTGCACGCAGGTTCGATCTTTAGTCGCAAGAGCGGCAGGTTATGCCCTTTGCCAGTGGCACTTTTCACTCTTTTGTTCTTGGGGGTGGCAAGACTTATATATATTTCATTTCTTATACATATCCGCATATATATACCAAGTTTCAGCCGAGCGGTCCGGGTGCCGTGGCATCCCCATCCATCCACATAAATCCGCCTCTGATATCGATTAAGTACAAAAAATGGGAGGAGCCTTCGCAGACGGGCAAATGGATATATGGTATTACCTCAGTTCACAAAATACATAATAAAGCAACAATTCATTCCAAGCCAAATAATGCGACAATAAATTCTACAACAATCAAAGAATTTAGGCTGTCAAACGTTTGAACAAGCAGCAATATCGATTCACCCAAGTCGTGAATTTTGTGGTAAGGCATCATAGAAGAAAGGTCTCACGCGCAATTATCTCATCGTACCCATGCTACAGAATCAATCTCATCTCTTGCTTTCTTGTACAGTTCAAGCCTCTTGACACATTGCATTCTTCTCTCCATCAATGCAGGGTCTTCATCTAACAATTCTGCAAGTGCCTTCCCCTGATAAACATATTTTCATATTTTTTAAAAAAAAAAAAAAAAACTGTCAGCACTCGTACAATCAAGAAACCACTAATTCGGTGGGGATGAACACGGAGATTGTACCTCTTTCCTCCCAATCTGAGTGTAGAAGTAGTTTAACAAAGATTGTTTGGCCTCCTTCACTTGACAATAGACCACTGCTTTGGGGAGTGTGTTCCTCAATGTATCAGACACCATATTCACATATGATGATACATTTGAACCTATCCGCCGAAAGTGATTCTCTCCATACCGGTCTACAGCAGCAGCAGCCTCCGGCTTTCCCCCTTTCTGGGGAGTGTGTTCCATCTCCTGAGGGAGTTTTCTGAAGAAATCCACTGTCAAGTAAGCAGATTCCATGTCCACTAGTCTGACTACCGTTTTTCTACCTTCATCCCGAAATTTTTCCAAGGCTTCATTAGATGCTGCAGCTATTGCAGATTGCAAACTGGGAAACCGCTTCAACTCCTGCTCCTCCAATACATTTAGAAATAATACGAAAAGGGAGAAGGGGTTAGGTAGGAAATAAAATTTAACTCACCTGACATTCTCCCATAGATTTTCTTACTAGTTCCTTCAACACAAAGTGAACCTGATATGTAGTTTTGAGGGTTAGTTGTATGGAGACTTCCGTTGATAAGGAGCATTAACCATTTTTGACACTGATAAATTTTGAATGATTACTTACAGCATCAACAGAGGCTTCAGCTGGGCCTCTGAAATAATTTAAGGCCCCGTCAATGAGCCGTCTATAACCTTGCTCAGGTGCTATCAAGTGAGGCTGGTAACCATCTGCCTCTGAAACAACTTTCCTCACATTTTGCACAGAAAGATATCGGTCAAACGGGAGTTTTCTCAAAGCAGCAGGTAGTTGGTTGTCAAAAACTCCATAAATTCGATCACCACCAGGTCGACTGATTGACAAGAAGCGATTAATACATGTTAAATATAGTCTAGGTGCAAACCAAGCTATAAACTAGAAGTAAATATTGAATGTTTATCCCTTACGGACAAGATAAACGAGTGTGACGCGTCTACTATAGATCTTTTTGATTTTTCAAGTCCTCAAGAGGGAAATTTCTTCAAATTCCTTGCGTTTTATGGGTGCTATGTCACTTTTGGTGGTCTCTTTTCACTCTCTGCCAAAACCTTCTTTCAACTCTACTCCCGACCTTTTTGATTTTACAAGTCCTCAAGAGGGAAATTTCTTCAAATTCCTTGCGTTTTATCGGTGCTATGTCTATAGTCTAGGTGCAAACCAAGCTATAAACTAGAAGTAAATATTGAATGTTTATCCCTTACAGACAAGATAAACGAGTGTGACGTGTCTACTATAGACCTTTTTGATTTTTCAAGTCCTCAAGAGGGAAATTTCTTCAAATTCCTTGCGTTTTATGGGTGCTATGTCACTTTTGGTGGTCTCTTTTCACTCTCTGCCAAAACCTTCTTTCAACTCTACTCCCGACCTTTTTGATTTTACAAGTCCTCAAGAGGGAAATTTCTTCAAATTCCTTGCGTTTTATCGGTGCTATGTCACTTTTGGTGGTCTCTTTTCACTCTCTGCCAAAACCTTCTTTCAACTCTACTTTGTCAAAAACTCCATAAATTCGATCACCACCAGGTCGACTGATTGACAAGAAGCGATTAATACATGTTAAATATAGTCTAGGTGCAAACCAAGCTATAAACTAGAAGTAAATATTGAATGTTTATCCCTTACAGACAAGATAAACGAGTGTGACGTGTCTACTATAGACCTTTTTGATTTTTCAAGTCCTCAAGAGGGAAATTTTCAAATTCCTTGCCATTTATGGGTGCTATGTCACTTTTGGTGGTCTCTTTTCACTCTCTGCCAAAACCTTCTTTCAACTCTATCCGACCTTTTTGATTTTACAAGTCCTCAAGAGGGAAATTTCTTCAAATTCCTTGCGTTTTATCGGTGCTATGTCTATAGTCTAGGTGCAAACCAAGCTATAAACTAGAAGTAAATATTGAATGTTTATCCCTTACAGACAAGATAAACGAGTGTGACGTGTCTACTATAGACCTTTTTGATTTTTCAAGTCCTCAAGAGGGAAATTTCTTCAAATTCCTTGCGTTTTATGGGTGCTATGTCAAACTTTTTCACTCTCTGCAAAACCTTCTTTCAACTCTACTCCCGACCTTTTTGATTTTACAAGTCCTCAAGAGGGAAATTTCTTCAAATTCCTTGCGTTTTATGGGTGCTATGTCACTTTTGGTGGTCTCTTTTCACTCTCTGCCAAAACCTTCTTTCAACTCTACTCCCGACCTTTTTGATTTTACAAGTCCTCAAGAGGGAAATTTCTTCAAATTCCTTGCGTTTATCGGTGCTATGTCACTTTTGGTGGTCTCTTTTCACTCTCTGCCAAAACCTTCTTTCAACTCTACTCCCCCCCCCTCTCCCCCTAAAAACACAAAAAGTCCAGTATATAAAGGCATGAATAAGTTCGAAAAATGCCTAGTGAAAACCCGCAAAGAACAAACATACCCTCAACATGTGTCGCTAATTGATTTATTCCCCTTGTGCTTTGGTCTCCACTATGGTTCCTTTTGATGTCCTTACAATAATGGAAGTTAGATTATGTGTTACATTTGGTGCTCTCTTTCCAAAAGTCTTCTTTCCACTCTACCCATCTGCCCCCAAGAAAACCAAAAAAATCCCATAGATAAAGTCATGAATAAGTTCAAAGAATGCCTACTGAAAACAATCATAAATGACGAGTATTAAGCTTGCCACAATATGGGACTAGCAAGTCTTGGGCCTAGTTTCCCTATTTTTGGAAAATTAAGAGATAAAAGAAAAGAAATCCACTTACCCTCCATCTAGATGCTCCTTAAATATCTTATCAAAAGCACGGCAAAGTTCCAAAATAGTATAGAGTTGAGCCTGTAATAGACCAGTTCGGTTTCTGAGATAAAGGAAAATCTCTAAAGCCAACAGTAGCAACGAAAGATACAGAAATCAGAGCTTACGCCTGCATCAACAGCAATAGGCCTTCCAAGGTGGTCCATTTCTGATTCAAGTTCATCTATGCTTTTATTGATAAGTGAGGTGATACTTGGTATTCTTCCCTTAATAAATTGTTCCAAGTGCTGAAATGGAAACAAAATGTGAATATGAACTCTACCTAACTAATTTATTTAGGAACTCCTTACATGAAAAGAACTAAAAGTATACCTTTGACAGTAGTTTTGCAAGGTACTCTGAACCCATTTTACTAGCCAGATGCCCATAATCCGGACTGGTAGCAAAATATTCACGCTCCTTTCTTCTTGCATAGATCATGTCTACATTTTTGTTTATGTCAGCTTGTGAACGATTCACAATACCAACCCAGGGATGTTGCAAACGATAAGATCTTCCTTCAAGAACCTTAAATTCAAGGAAAATGAATCAACTACTCGTACAACAACCTGTGCTACCAAATTATAGCATATAAAGGAAACATTGACTCAGAGAGTGAGATTCAGTTATCCTATCTGATTTATGAATCAATTAATATAGATATGAAGTTCCCTGGTAATATAACAAATAAAAAGAACTCACATCTAGAGCATTAGTGCCTTTGTCCATCAAATCTAGCTTGGTCAACACTCCGAATGTCCTCTCACCTACATGGGTTGCAATGTAAAACTTCATAATTGATAATGACGAACATTGTACATTCTCCCCAAACGTTAATGTCAAAAGAATATACCTGTTGGGTCCACTTCCCTTGCAAGTTTTATTGCGTCAGAGGTGGCAATATCCTGATTGGCAGGAGAAACTGCTAGAATGATGCAGTTGGGCTACATGAGACGAAAATAGATCAGATGAAGAGAAGTATACAAACCGAGCACATGTCAGCAGAATGATAGTTCCAGCAGCAAGCCAACTTATGTATGGAAATAAACGCGATAACTAGCAAACAATTAGAGACAACCTATTTTTCACACTGCTGAATGTTAGTAGCAAACCAACCATGCATGAAAGTAGCAAACCAACCATGCATGAAGATAAATGGAAAAACTAGCAAATAATGTGAGTAAAGACTTGGCCTAGTTTCATTCCAATGAATTTTCTCGATGACACAACTTGACAAATTCACAGAACTGACAGCAACAGAAAACCTAGCAAACGATTAATGTGTTCACCAGCTCATAGTCACCAATATAAGAGTTGCTGTTATTTGGCATTATGTTCCACACTAACTGAACATTGCTTGGAGATCCAGTCAAGGGAACGACACACTTTACATGATTTATATTCAGAATAATTATTCTGACTGCAAAAGGTATATAAAAAAGTTTTCAGTTACTCATTATTTAGTTTCTCACAATCCGTGACATGTAGCATTCTGTTTTTTTTTTTTTCCCCTTCAAATACACTATTCAAACTGAATCACCAGATGTTAAAGGGAGGAATGTTTAGTATATTATCTAAACAAGAGTATTTATCTCACATTTGTGGGTTTTGTCTACAAGAACAAGAAAACTTCCAGGTAAATTTTGTGAGGGCTGCAGTCATTTTGTAAATGTAGTTATATTGGAAATCTTGGAACTCCTAAATCCTAACTAGTTAAATCTCCAAGCATTTCCACTCTTAGAAGACTAAATCCTACATCACGTATAGATGGGAAAGCTTTATGCACCATTTGAGGTTTAGTCTCTCTCTTTATGAGTAACATCTCAACAGTCAATACTAATAAGTATCTCTACTTTTTTTCCACCACAGAAAGAAAATAGAGCATAATCAGAAAGTAAAATTAATTTTCTTTACCTTCTCAACATACGTTCGAACCATGTTTTCAATGTCTTCAACTATAGTCTGAGACTGCCCCTCTGCAGTAATGAGTATTGTTGCATTGAAAACAGCTTTGATAAGACTTAAAAAGAACGCAAATAATGAAGGGAAGCATGGAACATACCAACAGCCACTTTTGTTAAACCAGGTAAATCAATCAGTGTTAAGTTCACCACTGCCAAGACAAACGCACAGTATGGAGTTAGCATGATAAAGAGAGAATTTTATGCCCTTTAGAACAGTCACCCTACTGATGGAATGTGGAATAAGATTACTTTTTGGGAGCATAAATGAATCCTTAAGCACATATAAAGAAATCATGGACATCATACCATTTGGAGAGTATATGCTCAGGTGGATAGGAACAGGAGAAATCATCTTAGTTTTCCCTGTGATTCGATCAGTTTCATCCGCAATCTCCTTCCGCACCATGGCTGTTAAAAAAAAATCATAATGAAAACACTTATTTTGTCGAATGAGAATCCAGTACTCATAGGTAAAACTGTTGATACATGTGCCTGAGGGCACACATACATGTCACTTCACATGCACACACACATTTAGAAGAGTGAAAAAAAAAAAAGAACAAATAATTAATCGTCTGTCTCCATAACTACTCTTCTATGTACAACTGAACATGTTTCTTAGCTATTTCAACGTCATTAATTGTCATGAAATAGTGAAGAGTTTAGATAAATTCAAAAAGGGGCAGGGGAGGATTAAACTATTGCCCCAAAAGTAGAAGAAACAGTGGAGGTCATTTAATATGTACCGAAATCTGTGAACTTTCTTCTCGGCATATGACCAAACTCTGCATATTCCTGCTGTCCTTCATCAGTCTTATGAAGCTGCAGCACCAATGGTCTCCTTGTGACAATTCCTGAATAAATAACACGGACAATTTCATTCATAGCCCAATGTAATTCACATAATTATGATAGAGAAAGAAGTATGATAAAGATAAAATAAATCAAAAGAGCTCACCTGATCCACGAGGAAGAAAATCTCGAGCTACTATACTTTCCAATACAGATGACTTTCCAGAACTCTGAATTAATGCAAGCAATCAGCAAAAACAGTATTAGCCTATTACCATGAATGACAGAGGTAAAATTCAAAGTTCCACCTTTTCACAACTTGAAATCTAATCAGCACAAAACCATATTCAAGAATCTCATTTCCTTTGAATTCACAGACAACAACTAAAAAAAGTTACTCTAAGAACAATCAATAGCAGAGGTAAAAAAACTAAACATAACCAAAATTCCACCTTTACATTACTTGAAAATCTAAATCAGCACAAACCCATATTCAAGAATCTCATTGCCTCCACATTCAGCAAAAAGTAGTAGCAAGAAAAAGCTTTTACTCTAAAAGATCAACCAACAGCAATGGCACAAAAATCAAGATTCCTCCATTTTACAACTTAAAATCAAAATCCAACACAAACCCATATACAAGAGTCTCATTTCCACCTTAATCAACATGGATCTACTGATTACCAAGCTCCCCAAGTTAAATCCTATATAAATCAAGAAACTCAATTAAGGTAATGGGACATACCTGACCACCAACAACTGCAACTGAAGGAAGAGCATCCCATAGAGAAGAAAATGCATTATCACCACCACCATAGTCACCAAGAGCTGTACAAGCTCTCTGAATTCTATTCACCAAACCAATTAAACTCTCCATTAGTAGATATATTCCCTTTCCCTTTTTTCTCTTCTTTCAACTAAAGAAAAATCCTAAACCCCAGATCTGTATATCTGAAGAGAAAAGATTGGTAATTTTAAGAAATCAAGATTTGGAGTTGAAAGTGAAACTGTGTAGATAGAAAAGGGAAAGGAGCCAGAAGGGTCTTTGAAATTTGGACTTGGTTTCAATTTTATTTCTACAAAGGAAATAAAGGGTTATATTGCGACATATGCGCATTTTTGTCCATTATTTTGATCTATGTGTGGCTGTTAGGAGTTGTACCTTTCCTTTTTTATTTTTTCAGTAGTCCTATCTTTTTGCAACGTCTTGGACATTTTGAATTTTGAATTATGTGGGTCAGTTTACTTATAGAAAGGACCCTTTTCGAATGAAAATAATTTTCACCTTAATTTTAGGTGTCAAATCAAAATTTTGTGTATTTGGATTTAAAATTGCACCTTATTATTTGCAGTTTTACTTCAGAATTAGCAGTAATGAAGTATCGGAGTTCTAATCCTCATAAAAATTCTACTACGTTTTACTACTCTATTATTTTTCTTCTTTTACAATTTGCGTGTCAACCGCTTTTTCTTCAAGGTGGGTAAGTGAATTGGAGCTCAACAAATTTGCAAGAAAATGATTTCTCTCTCTTTGTTTTTGATACTTGATTGCCAGGGCTAGGACCTTTCTCAGATAATCCATATTATTATATGTAAACTATAGTGAATTAGTCCGCGCTTCATGTAGTTATAAAAGACACAAATAATTTAATAAATATTATATATATGGTAACAATTTTCATACCTCAAGCAATATTTACATGTTTAAACCAAACAAAATAAAAACACAATATTACATGTTGTCCGCAAAAGCTTCCAGATGGCTTGGCTTTTATAAATGGACAATATTTGTAATATTAATATACACATTTAAGTCAAGATTTTTATATTTTTATTGGGAGTTTCTCCCTACATAAAAAATTAAAAAAATACAAAAGATACACCTACTCGACTGTTTCTATATATACGCAGGCGTAAAAATTGATTCCATAGACAAAAAACGTTAAGAATTCACATGTAATCATCTTTTTTAGATCAATATTTATTCTTGCAATTTACAACGACTTTAAAATAAATTATATAAATACGCCATTTCTCAAAGTTTAAAAAAAAATCTTAAAATAAAACATACACGGGTCTTATTCCTGTATATAGAATTTTTAATATTACTTTATTCTCTCTCCCTCCATGTTGCTTTATATTTATCAATTTTCACCCGATGCATATTTTTGCTAGTTCTAAAAACTTAGACATAACAAACACCAAATCGAGGATATTTTTCAATCATTAAATTGTATTCCTTTTAAGCAATCAATTATAAATTTTGAAACTTAATTAGTAGTTAGCAGACTTCCAACTATAAATTACTAATTTGAACCAAAAGAGACTGCAAAATTACAACAATCATAAATCCATATAAAAATTAAACTTAAGAGCCTTCATAGAGGTACGTAGGAAAAAAAAATAAAGAAGAAAATAATACAATACTCATATCATTACGACCTTAATCATTAGAAAAGAAGAGAAAAATATTGAATCAATATATAATTTTTCAAGCTCTTGTTGATATCCACTCTCAAGAGCCTTATGCTTCTTCAAGTCAAACAAAAGCATGATTATAATGGGTAGAGTATCATAAAACAAAAAATATGAATTTTATACTTCAAATCATAAGTTACAAATTTGAACAAAACGAAATTATAGACTTACAACAATCATAAATTCATATAAAAATTGAGCTTAGGAGGCATCATATAGGTACATAGGAAAAAATAAATAAATAAAGAAGAAAATAATACTATGCACACATCATTACAACCTTAATCATTAAAAAATAGAAGGAAAAATATGGAATCAGTACATAATTTTCCAAGCTTCTGTTGATATCCACTCCCACGAGCCTATCACAATTCAAGAGCCTTCTTCTTCGAGTCAAACAAAAGGATAAATATAACCGCAATGAAAATGGAGAATAACCTTGGGTAGAGGCTCATGAAACAAAAAATATGAATTTAAATAGATAAAAATGAAGGAATACCACAAGGCATCTAAAACTTTTAAATTAAATATGTAGGGATTATGAATATGAAAACTCGAAGAACATGAGAGCTATGAATATTATTGAAAGTAGAAATTTAATAGATGAGTTATGGAGGTAAAGTTTCTGAAGTGAGTAAAGGGTGAAAAAAGACAAATGAAGGAGAAAGAAAATTGCAAATCTTATACTGTAGCATACTACGTGGGTCAGTTTAAGAAAACGGACACAACCCTATTTATTAGTTGGGCTTTATTAGGCACATCAAACGGAGCAATATTACTAGTATTTTTTTTCCAGACTTTTTTTCCATATTACTCCATTGTATTAAATATATTGAAGTAGAAAACACAAAGTAATGAAAAAAAGGAGAAAAAAGATAAATACAAATGCTGGCCACATAGAGGCACCACATCACCTTATCTATGTCTAACTTTATTATTATATATATAGATGTGACCTTAACGGCCTTCGAAAAAGGGTGGAATTAGAGACAAAAAAGTTGAAAAAAAAAAAGAAAGAACAAATTAGATTTTATGCATTTTTTTCTCTATAACAACCAACTATTATTTAAATGTCAAATGTTGTTATAGATGTATAACAGTCATTCTCTATAATAGCCAAAAAAAAAAAAAAAATTGGACCCAGTGATGCTGTTATAGAGATATTTGACAGTAGTTTTTGCAAATAATATTTGGCTGTCTGAATTTATTGAAAATAAAAAAAAAAAAAAAAAAAGTGAAAACAGGTTTTTAGGTGTTCTTCAAATTCCAAATACAACTTGAAGCTGTATTTGGAATTTTCATGGCCAAATGTTGATTTTCAAATAAAGTGAAAATATTTTCCGGAACAAAATGACAAATTCTCATGGCCAAACGGGTCCTTAAATTGTTTTACCTTGGGAATTTTCACAAGCACAAAGAATTTTGAATCAAACTCTTCTCTAAAGATAAATGAGAGAATACATTTGCAACTTGGGCAGGAATTAGAGGGGAGAATGACCAAAAGGAAAACAAAGATTCGCGAAAAATATTCATGGAGGACAGCTAAATATTGATGTGAAATATTCGTGGAATATCATAAACCTATGATTTTTTAGTAGAAGTAGTATATTTTGTTATTTCTATTACTATTATTTTGGATAGAAGCCAATTAAAAAATTTGAATCTGTGAGTTCTGAATTATAGAAAAAGCAGTTTATTGGGTTCTGAATATTATTGCTTGAAATTAGGCCATGCTCTAGTTCATCAAAATCTTAGAGTCAACGAAATATAATGTTTCATGAGAATCCGTGATATTGTCCAATACCAGTACAAAAACTTCTAATTCATCACAGGGGACAGATAGTTTATCGGTGTTTTTATAATCGAAAAGCACAGAGAAAAAAGATAATGTCATGAGCTTGGAGTGAAACGTAAACTTCTTTTGAAATTCATGCACATTCTATGAAAGATTACAAAATGTCAAACATACATGATTTTAGTCTATATTTACCAAATTACAACTAAAATAATTAACTTCAGCAAATAATATAGTCATGTCAATATTGATCCAACTCCTCAAAGTTGAGATCTAAAGGAATTCTGTTTTTTTATTTTTTATTATTATTTTTTTTAAATTAACTGTATTGCGCTTTATTATTTGAGGCACGACTTCTTCGCTTCGATTCAACCCTTTAAACAACAAAAGAATGACTTTTCTTATTTTTTTTGCACTGCAAGGTCACACACCAGAGCTGTTTTAAAATCAAAGAAAACACTATAAAATTGAAGAATTTCTGACAGAAATCCTAAACAAACGAGAGAGAAGAAGGAGTCACAGAGAGAAGGTTCGAAATTGTTATTCCAACTGAAAATGTAAATTCCTTCTTGAAGGAAAATATCTCTGCCTATTTATAGTCAGTAAAATAAACAAAAATACATAAAATGAAAAATTAGAATGGACTATTATCTAACTGATCTGATTTTGGGTTAACTAACTGATCTATTTACATTTGGGCTAAATCTTCTGATTTGCTAATGTTCATGTTGGGCCTTCAGTGGGCATTGGGCCTGTATCCCTTCTGGAGCGTTTTATCAACATTTTTGGAATCAATTGGACCATGGCAAACTCTACAGTAGAAACATAAAAGGCGATTGTCACACACTGAAACACAACCCCACCAGCTAAGCTAATTATTTAGAGACCAATTACTCGTTACAGTTGATATAGTATATACAATTAGCTAGGTCCATTCACCAATCACCAATGAACACAAAGAGGGAAACATTGTGTTCAAAGTAAAAGGATTAAAAAAAACAATTTTGAGAAATGAAGAACTAAAACTTGAAGATTGATAGTAAATGAAGTGGTGAAATTGAACTATTAATGTTTCTAGCAGAAATGTTCAAATGAGTCCCATCTTAACGATATTCTCAATCATAGGATAAGGTGATATTGTGGCTCAAAATTTGAGTTGTATTGTTCCCAAACTTCATATTGAAATAATGGAGAGGACTTAATCAGAGGTTAGTTAAAATCAATCATGCTAAACCAGAAATTACACACATGATTCGTGTAAAAATTGGGCGAGCCTCGAGACTTGGCATTGGACATGCCTAACGCGTAAGTCTCGTGAAAAGTGCTTTCGATGTGTGCCTTATGACGTTAAAAACAAGAATCCGCAAAATAATAAACCAATAAGGACAACATTTCATAGTGAAAAATAGAGGTGCATGCTTCGAAATAGATGGGCCGGCCCAAGCACTGGCTGGGTAATTTTGCAATAACCGGCCCAATCACAGGCCCACTTGGATCTCAAATTTCAAATTTGAGCTAAGCCTGTTAACCGGGCCGGTTAAAACCGTAAACCAAGAAATCACCGGAACCGCCCCCCGTATCTGGGCTTCGTAAACCGTAGTATATCTTTGGTAGGTTCGTTTATTTTTCTTGAACCGTTAACGGGTTAACCGGTAAATTTTCAATTTTTTTTTATTGCTGGAATATAAAAGTTATTGGCAACGGTCCAAATTGATAAAATGACCGTTAGCAACGGCCAAAAATGTGATTTTTGGCCCCCCCTCCACCCAACCCCCAAATTTTTATTTTTAACACTTTAACCCCTTTTCCGCTCCTATATAAATCCCTCTCCATTTTATTTTCATCCACACCAATTTTCTCTTCTCAAATCTCAAATCTCAAATCTCAAATTCTCTCAATTATTAGCTACTTTAAAATTACAAGTTCTCTCAAATTCTCAATTATTAGTTATTTTATATTTTGCAATTATACAAAAACAAAGTGTTGGTGGAGGTTGTGGATTTGCAAGTCTAGCCGCCTTCAATTCAACATTTGTTTTAGCGAAATTTATTTCGGCAATTTGGAACCTTCGTTCCAACTCTATTTTTAATTTTCGCAATTTATTTTCTTGTGATTTATTTGCTTGTGATTTAATTATGTCTAAGAGAGTTAGAAGAGGCGGTAGTAGTGGAGGGAGGAGAAATATGGAGGAAACATTTGTGCCGGAAACGGAAGCGTATATGATAGGTCAAGTTGACATTACTCAAAATAATCCAATTTTAGATCATGAAGCATTAGAACACCGATTTGGCCCAACCTATAATGAAGTTGTTGATGATGATGACATTGATGACGAAACACAATCACCGGAAAATCCGATAGGAGATACACAACAAGCACAACAATCACAAACACAACAAAAAGCGACAAAAATTCGTACGCCAACCTCTAAAGTTTGGAATTTTATGACTAGAGATAGGGAGAAAGAAATAGTCACATGTAATTTATGTAAAAAAAAATAAATTCAATTCAAGTGTAGGAACAATAAGGATGGGGGAACGGGTTCACTAAGGACTCATTTATTGACTATACATAAGGACGTTTGGGTAGAGGGAACGGGTTCCGTAAGGGGTACTCAACGAACAATAGACCCGCATACCGGAAAAACTTTTAGTTACAACTAAAAGAAAGAACGTGTAGAGATAGCTAAAATGGTGGCTTATGATTGTTTACCATTTTCCTTTCCTTCAGGGCCGGGTTTTGTTACTTATATTCAATGTAGTTATAATCCGATATTTGAGGGTATTCCTAGAAGTGCTTGTAGAGCAGATATTATTGATTTATATAAAAAAAAATATAGATTTTATTTGCACCATGCACTTAATTCTTTAAATTGTAATGTTTCCCTTACCGTCGATAATTGGGTCATGCAAAAAAAAATTATAGCTTATTTATATGATGAAGGGAAGGGTCATCATAATATTAAATTTTTAGCGGAGGGAATAACAACTATTATGATTTTTTTTCAAATTTACAAAAAAACACTTTGTATTGCTTTAGATAATGCTACTAACAATACAAGCGCGGTTGGCCTTATAAAAAGGAAATTAAAACCTCCCCTAGCGGATATTTTTCATGTAAGATGTAGTTGTCACATTTTAAACTTGATTGTTAAATATGGTCTTTCCTTATTTGATGATCCTATTCAAAAGATTAGAGATGCGGTTGCTTTTCTTTTCTGTAATTCAAGTAAGGCTAAAATGAGAGATTTTAAAACTCAACGTGAGAGTCTTGGTCTTAGACCTAGGAAAATTCAAGTTGAAGTTGATACTAGGTGGAATTACACTTATATTATGTTGCAACAAGCATATGAATATAGGATTGCCATACAAAATACTCACAAAAATCACAATAAAGAGGTTTCGGAGTGGTTATTTGATAGCGATTGGGAATATGTTTTGGAATGTAAAGAACTTTTAGAACATTTTTATAATGCTACTCTTGTTTTTTCTAGACAATTTTATCCTGCGGTTTCCAGAATTTTAGCATACTTGGCCGAAATAGCTAGAGTTTTATTTGAGTATAAGGCAAAACCGGGTTATCAAGCGGCTATTCATTCTATGAGGGAAAATTTAAGAAGTATTATTTTCCCATACCAACTTTATTCATATTGGGTTCTATTTTAAATCCTTCTCTTAAAACTTCTTATACCATTCAATTGGTTAGACAAATTTATGAATATTTAGGAATTACCACCGAGGAACCATCACAATTTGAGGTTGAGAGAGCCATAGAAATTGAGCTTAAAAAAGTTTTTGAATATTATTCTAAGTTGGAAGAAAGTGTTACTCCCGTTGCTCCATCACCTAGTACTTCTACTTCTCAAAATAAAAGAAAAGGCATGTCGAGTTTAGGTGTTTTTCGAAGAATGTCTTCTTCTACTACTCAAACTACTGCAAACTTTGATGAACTTCATTTTTA
The DNA here is from genome assembly GCF_029784015.1 of Lycium ferocissimum. NCBI lineage: Eukaryota > Viridiplantae > Streptophyta > Magnoliopsida > Solanales > Solanaceae > Lycium > Lycium ferocissimum. Next base: position 28,720,617 of record NC_081348.1, on the reverse strand, counting down.
TTTGTCGCAGCTAGGGGTGTACAAAGTAAACCGACAAACCGCACCCGATAAACCGAGTCAAACCGAGAAAAAAACCCGACTAGTGGTTTGGTTTGACTTGGTTTGGTGTTGGAAAAAAAACCCGACCATAATTGGTTTGGTTTGGTTTTAACTAAAAAAAGTCAAACCGAACCAAACCAACCCGACATTACATGTATTCAAATTTTAAAATATTTTATACATAAAAATATTTATTTGTAATGTAATTTATAAATATTTCTTAAATTTTTTCGTAGTTCTTTAACTATTATCATATTATTCAAGCTTGAACTTCGAATTTTGAATGTCAATAAGTTTTATATCCTATGGATGTTAGTAACTCAAATAAAGTCCAACTCAAATAAAGTCCAAACCAAAACTAACAAAAGAAATTCAATTTACCACTAGGAATGATAATAATGTTGGATATCTATTCTTCAGTTTTGCATAATTTATTTAGAGAGTGAAAAAACATAACTTAAGTTTTATTTCTTTGTCATGTAATTAATACTTATTAGCCGTACTTATTTTAGCATGACTCAGTATTTTTAGATTATGGTCATTTTCTTTATGGCTTGTTAATTAACAATATTTATTTTGATCGAATTTATTAGCTTTTGTTGAATATTTTAATATAATGTCATCACTCTTCTCACATTTTGTGTTATTTTCTTAAGAAACACCTTAATTATATAGTTGTATCTTACTAGAATTAAAGAAATATTTGAAGTAAAAGTTATATGTTTTGTATCAAGACTATTCCGAAAAAAAAACCGAAAAAACCCGAGAAAACCGAATAACCCGAGAAAACCCGAGGTTGAAAAACCGAATTTTATTGGTTTGGTTTGGTGTATAAATTTAAAAACCCGACGCAATTGGTTTGGTTTGGCGTTTAAAAAATCCGAACCAACCCGGTCCATGTACACCCCTAGTCGCAGCCATTGGTGCAAATGACCGTGCCCGAAGTGGATGTCTTAGGATTGTGGAAGAAATTCAAGGTGAATTATCCCGTACTTGCAAGAATGGCTCGGGATATACTTAATGTTCAAATATCAACCATGGCCTCGGAAAGTGCATTTAGCCAAGGAAGACAGCAAATTGGAGACCGTAGATACTCCTTATCTGGATTTAGCTTGCAAGTACTAGTTTGAATTCGCGATTGGATTCGATCGGAGCGGCGCAACCACAGGCTAGAGGCGAGGCAAGGTGAAGAGGAAGAAATTGAATTTTTAATAGCAAGTGAAGCGGACCAATTTGAAGACATGGAAGATATCCCAATGGATGAATATAATATAGATGATATTAGCGAAATGGTGCTTACAATGTAATTTTATTCTTGTACTACTTAGTTGCAACTCATGTATTGTTTGCAAGTTAAACAAAATTACAACTTGCAAATAAATGTTATCCATTAATGAATAAAAATTATGGCTCATTGAGCTTTATTCTATTTATTTGTGTTCATATTCTTACTTATATTAATGAATAAAAATTATGGCTCATTGAGCTTTCTTCTATTTACTTGTGTTCATATTCTTACTTATATTAAGTTAAGAAAATACCTACAATATACTTAGACTATACTTATAATATACATCTACTTAAATTAAAAAATAGAAAGTTATAACTATATATATTTATAAATATACAATCTTGAATTTTATAATACTTATGAGTTTTTAGTAAATATAAAATTTAAGTAATACATATAACTTAAACATATAACCTACAACATACTTAGAACATATACCTACAATATACTTAGAACATACTTATAATATACATAAGTTATAAAATAGAAAGTTATATAATTAGAAAAAAGACAATCTTGAATTTTATGATACTCATAAGTTGTTACTTGTTAGTAAATATATAAACTTAAGTAATACATATATATATATATATATATATATATATATATATATATATATATATATATATATATATATATATATATATATATATATATATATATATATATATTATAGTAACATATATAAATATACTTAAGTTAAAAATATACAATCTTGTGTTTCTTAATACTTATAACCTGGATATATATAAAACTTATATATATATATAAACAAACTAAGAAACTATAGTGTTAATTTATGTGTAAGATACGTAATTAAACAAAAAAATAAAAAATAAAACATGTTTTTGGGCTAACCGGTTATCGATTTGGTAGAAGGGTACAGAGTTAGGGCATAGAGCCAAATCGATCGGTTATCGGTTGCCCAAATCACAACTTTACTTGGTTCGGAAATCCGCAGAATCTGGTTGGCTTTGCTAACAGTTTCGTTCCGGGTCAACCGGCTTAATTTGAGCTATATATTGCTACTCTAACCCTTTCTTCATTTTCCATGCACTTTGTACTTTTTTTTAATTTCTCCTTTTTTTTTTTTTTTTTTTTTTTTTTTTAGTTTCAAGTCAAAGCAAAATGGAATAAAAATTTCACACCAAGAAAATTACAGGAAAATTTTAAAATATAGCCAATCAAAGGTAGAATCAAAATAAAATAAAATAAAATAAGCAATGCATAACTGAGAAAGATTAATTACATGCAAATTATACTACCCTTTACATAAATTCTAACTCCAACGTTGCTTTCAAGGCATTTGAAATCCTTTGAAATCTATAATTTGGTAGTAGTATTATAGAACGTCTCATGAGTAAGCCTTAGATTTTCTAGGAACAAAGACTAGAAACAACATATCATTTTCAGTTGATATGATGAAAGAGGAAATAAAATAGTAGGTTTAGGCCAGTAGTTCACGTCAAAACCTTATCCCTAAATTAACGTTTTTAATCTGTCATGGAGAGGGACTAGTTACTAACTCAGCTTCTATATATAATCAGGCTGCTGACACTCTTATCAGCTTTCTTTCGCTAATCAGATAGATGGACTATTCTTGTCTTTCGCGTTCCAGACAAGTAGTTAAAAATTAAACAACATATGAACAAAATTAGGTCAGATCTTTTTGACAAAACATTACAGTTGACGACATAATATAGGGTCAAGTTGAAGGGATGATGGCCTCTCGAGGCAATCACAAGAAATAAAGATAGTAAAAACAACAAAAATGAAGTAACGTTGTACGATAATTTAAAATAAATGTTTGGCGAAATTTCTCGTGAATCAAATAGTCAATAGTAAGTGATCAAGTATAGCAGGTCGTATTATCTTGAAAGTAGAGAAATGTATGAATGACAAATACATATTTTATATTTATTGCTTAAATTTGATATAAAAAGCAATTCTATTACTCCTTTCGGGTCAAAAAAAGTGTCCACTTAGCCATTTGCACACCCTTAAGAAAATTCTAACTCCTAGACAAAAATAGTTAATTTGACTAAACTGTCCCTAATTAAATAGACATTGAGATTTGATCACATAACACTTAATAGGGACAAATATGAAAAAATAAGATTAATTCTTTTTGATAAGTGGACATTTCTTTTTTACACAAGAAAAAAAGCTAAGTGAACACTTTTTTTTTATGAGGAGGGAGCAGTAGGTTTTTTCTTGGACAGGTCGCTGCTAAGAGGGGATCGAATCATTTATGATGTGCTACCCAGAGTTTCCTCAGTATATAGCAAATGCAATTTCAGCTGCACATGGAAAATAAATGCCTACTGTACCTGATGTGTCTATATCTTATATTTATATTCAAGTTTGTGGTACTTGATATTTAATATAATTAGCATTTAAATGCCTTGAATTTATTCTTTTTGGTAACTAATCCATTTTCATTAATCACCAAGTGAATAATTACATAGCCACAGCAAAACTTCCACAGTTTGCTGATCCTGGGTTGACTCTCAAACAAACAGACTACATAACTAAACTATGACAACTAACTGCTATGGTACTCTATGACACTAGAACATTTTATCCTGTAGTCATAACTTTACCCTGCCAGGTGCTCTTATATTGCATATACAAGCTGGTTCCCTTGCAACACTTTCTGGTTCCCTTGCTTTATCTCCAAAGATTCTATTATTTCTCTCTATCCATATGGCACGGACTACCTCAGTAAACACCTGCTTCATAATCTGAGCTCGAATGGTCTTCCATTTAGTCATTCCCAGTATCCATTGCTTCATCTGAATGCTAGTGAATGTTGGATTTGCAGGCCATTGCAGCCACTGCATTATTCTAGCCCAAAGTCTTCTAGCATAGATTCATTCTATGAATAAATGCTCCTTTGTTTCGTTGCACACCGTCACACATAACACACATCGGATCAACTTGCATTCCCCAGGACGACATTCGCTCTTTAGTAGTCAAATGCCCATGTAGGTACACCCAGGTAGTGAACAGAGCTTTGGGCCTTGCTTCATTGCCAAGCATTATGTGTTTCCAGTTAACTTTAGGATGATCCCCAATGAGCTGCAAATAAATATGTTTGATCAAACTGGTCTTTGGCAGTGGTCTGTTTTGAATCAGTTGCACCATTGCTCTAGCCTCCAAGATCTTTCTGATCATCCAACTAGCCTGTTGTGGAATAGGCATAGTCTCCAGTTGGTTAGTCTTGGTGTAGTAAGCATTGATCCACCTATCCACAATCTATCTTCCTTGTTTGCAAGATCCCAAAACAGTTTAGTAATAGCTGCTTTATTCCACTGCTTTAGGTCAATTAGGTGAAGTCCATCAGCTGCTTTAGGTAGGCACATTGTACTCCAAGCCACCAGAGCCCTTTTGGTTATTTCATTAGCCCGTCATATGTAGCTTCTGCAGTATGCTTCAATTGCTTTCATGATCTTTGTTGGTATAATAAAGAGTTGAGCCCAGTATGACTGAATGCCTTGAAAATTTATAAAATACTACTCCATCCGTCTCAATTTGTGCGACACTTTTCACCGGTTTAGATTAACTCAATATTTTAACATTAAAAATTATATATTTAAAAACTACATGAAAAGTAATATAAGTTGCAGTGTTTCCCATATCAATTTGGAAAAAAAAAAATACATCTTAAAATATTGGTCAAAATTCATGCAGTTTGAATCTCGGGTACCGAAAAGTGCCACATAAATTGAGACAGAGGGAGTAGTATAATACTGTCGAAGCAAGTTTCATCACTTCCATCCCATCACTTCCGGTCTTTTTTGGATTACAATAAAATGTTCCCTCCATCTCAAATTATTTATCATTTTAGAAGTTTAAGATTTAATTAATTATTTTTTCTCCATTTTACCCTTAGTAGAATTTTGTCACTAGTGAAGATGACACATAAATAGACAAACATTTAATGGAGAGAGATTATAACTTAGACATAAATAAGGGTATAGTAGGTCACTACCCCTCCTATTTAATACTCTCCCCGTCTCAAAATATTTGTCACATTTTCATTTGCGCCAATTAAGAAAGCATTTATGAGGGTAGCATCTTGACTATTTTACCCTTTTAACATATTTCATCACGTTATCCTCAATAAATATTTACTCCATTAATGATAAAATCTCTTAAATGTTGGTATGTGAACTCAAAATATCAGCTCATTGGTGTAACTAATACAAGGGTAAAATGAAAAAAAAAAAAACTATTTGATTTTATCTTGGGTAAATAAAACGACAAATATTTTTAATAAGTACGACATATATTTTGAGACGGAGGGAGTATTTCTTAATAGGCATGTAAAATAAAAAAGCGATAAATAATTTGATACGGATGGAGTATTAATTGATCATGATAAAGTCATAAATTATTTAGTAAAGTGATATGTCACGTATTTGTTGATTTAAGGTAAGCACCGGCTATGATTAAGCATTTTCCGATGCCTAGTGCCTACTGCCCACCATATAAAAATTTCAGCGTTATTTTTTTTTCGTTTTGCCTCAAATTCAGTTTAAATGCTTATATTAGCCACCATTTAATAGTACTTAATTGAGTCGACAAAAAAGTATAAATAGATGTAAAAAATTATTTTGGTTGTAAATGGTTCATAATGGAATGTGCTATAATCTTGCACGCCAATAACCCACAAGGTCATATCATATTTTTTAATCATTACCAATCAATAATATTACATTTTCCCATTACAATAAAATCCTCATTTTTTCCTGTAAGAACGTGCTTAATAAATAAAGCTGTTGTTAAACAAGAAATAACTTCCGACTAATTGTGATTCCATCATTTTGGATTGTCTCTTCCAAAAAATAAATGATCATAGAGAACTTTGATCAAAATACATATTCATAATATTAATAATCAATGATCAAGCTAATATAACCAACACACACGTACGCATCATTCTTTTGGTTAAAAAAAGAGGCTTTGAAAATTTAGCCAAACTAGTATTCATTACTTTGATTTTCTTTGAGGACCAATTTGAGAACTTGGTTTTATTTATATATGTTGACAATGGAAATAATTTTTATAGATTAGTATAATTTAACATATTACTATTTATCTATGTTTTTCAATGGAGATACATTAAATAGAGGTAATTGTGATTATCTTTTCAAGTATGTTGAATGTGTAAATGATTTTTATGTTGTCAATATACATAACTTAAACTATGTCTTTATTCGCAATGAATCCATATTTAGATTGTGACACAAATAGATTTTTCATATTCATAAACTACTCCTTATTTTCCTTATAATAACTTTATCATATGTAATTTACGAATAATTAAAATATGTGTCGTGTAAGGTTTATTTTAAAGGAAAAAAAAAAGAGGTATAAAGATCCAGATGCATTACACTATAATAATCATACTAGTGGCTGAAAAGACACAGCTGATACAATCTAATTGTTGACTTAATGTGAAACCGTAGTTGGGCAAAATGACAAAATCATAGTGGTTTCCTTTCTAATGTCAACTCCCAAACACCAATTAGCTCCTTGCACAAGTTACGTCAAATGGGTAGAGGTCCTACCATTTTCAGGATGTAGTGCTCCATCAGTAAACAATTTAGAAGTGGAAAAAAGTCCCTAATATTTCTGTTCTTCTTTTAGTTTATTATTTTCCTTTTTACCTAATTTTGTCATTTTTTCCTTTTTTTTTATGAATGGTTCCGTAAATAGCGAGTATAGAGGTAAAGAAGGACATGTGTCAGTGTTATAGAAACTCTACACATAAAAGCTGAACAGTTGGATTGCAAACGTAATTTACAACTCCTATTGTTTGTGAGCACATGAAGTTTACAAGTAATAACACAGGGTCAAAACGCTCGGCCTGTGTTTGTTCACCAAAAATGCGTTACATCAGATCTAAAGCGTACTTGCCGTATAATAATCTTTTTAACCAAAAAAAAACAAAACAAAAAATGATAATTTCAAAAATCATCTCTCGGTTTAGTATCAGAAAACTAACCTTTCTCCAGTTTTATGATATTACATTTACATCCGTTATCTTAATTTTTGTAACAATTCTTTAACCTATTTATCGTTAATGCAAAAATTACAATCGTGACTAATTTTCTCTTACTAATATAGCTTTTTGTTGAATTTTATAAAAATCTTTTTCCTTAAGAGTTCCTATTGAAGACCTTAAATAACAAATCCTTGTCGACCGATAAATAAATTTTGTTTTCGATAAAATCTACGGTTTTCAGTTTTGTTGAAGTTGTTGCCAAAGGCAAAGGAAAAAAAAAAAAAAAAACGAGAAAAAAAAGGTTTCTGCTTTTCCTTAGCAAGGTTTCAAAGATACAAGCAGATACCATAAGCTTCGAGTTTTGAAAATTTTCTATTAAGACTAAAATACCACAGTGAATTATCCACTAAGTGAACTTCAATCAAGTTGCGGATGGTCCTGCAAAGATTGAACTTGAACAAGACAATTATGTAATTGATGCTAAAAGGATAAATTTCAATAATAATTTCCTTATAGGTAATGGCTAGTGTATTTTATCTGGTAGATGCTATGCACTATGTAGTAAGTTCCATGTACTTTTGACTCAGTAATATAAATATCTTTTGCAGCAAAAAAACCAAAGGGACAGGGTTGCGTAATATCAAATAGCCACAATTTGTATAATATATGCCATTCAAACTAAAAAAGAGAGGAAAAAAAAACGTAATAGAGACATTTATCTTCTGAGTTCAATGCATTTCTTTTAAAGTAATACTACTGCAATTATACATGGAGGTGGGACTATTGATTTGTCACCTTTTGGAAGAGATGAACAGAGAGCAAGTATAGGTTTACTTTAATGAATCAATGAATCTCCAAGATAATATGATAATTTGGGAGTTTCTTTCTTAATTGTTAATTGTCAAATATATTTCCAGTATTCCCTTATGTAGTGATAAACTAACATGTCACATGAAGTTTCAGCCTTTCCTTTGTTGCACTATTTTATCGAATATTTGTTCATTTTTTTGATTCGATACGACATGCATTATTAAGGAAAATGCATTATAGCGTGATCAAATCAAGTTCTTCCTTCATATTTCCGAATTTCAATTAGATTAATGTGTGCTTGTATGGAAGTAGAAGCTACTGCTTCGTTCTTTCCCTGAGACTAACTACTCTCGATCTTAAAGAACCCGTATTCGTTTATCCTCCTTGCTTGATTGTCCAAAAATAATCAAGCTGATGGGATGGAAGTTCTAACTAGCAAATAATAGAATTCTATTATAATTTGATTTATAATATAGAGTTAAATATTGGTTAGCTCAAGAAATGTCATCTAGTACTTCCATCAACTTTTCTTAAATTATGAAATAGCACAGCACGATCTCTTTTTAATGATAATGATAAACCCTTGACAGTTCAATCATGTTCTTTTTATGTAATTGTGATATCTCGATCAACTTGTGTGCGCCTTATTTACACTTTCATTACGACTTTGGCCAAATCAATTCACTTAGACCTCGTTGCTTGGTAAATCATAAACATTCAAAACACCAATTAATTACCGCTAGTACATTTGAATTTGAATTCCAGATTTGGAATATCTTGCAACCGTTGATCTTTGCCAAAAGGCTAAGAAAGGCGTCCAACATTGCACTTAAGGTAAGATTATAAAGTTCTAAAGATTTTTCGGAGGTGGTAATTGATATACTATGACTTATTTTGGAAACAAATGAAGTAGCTTCCATTTAGGCAACTAATTTGCGAGATTGACCATAATTAGTATTTGACTGAATTGTTATGGATAACACTCGTCTCCAAATAACCACCGTTATTTTCAAGTAGAGTTGAAAATTTCCCATCATAACTACTGGAGTATAAATATGATGATATGGATAAAATGCTATCAAAGGTAAAGTTGACCATTCAGAAAAATATCACTAAATTGTTGATTAAAGTAATAAGAAAAAGAAAGAAGTAAAACCATGACAAGAGCACTCCGTCATCATCTTTAAAAAACCCAGCCATGAAAAGACGACTAATAAGTACATAAGACCAGTCCTGCTTTTGGTTTTACCATATGCAGTATATTTAGTACGTCAGATTTTTGCACAATGAAAAAATTATTTAATAGCTTTAATAATGCAAGTATTTATCTAAACAATCCTTTATATCTTTTAAATGTTTTACTTAATTAACATACTTCACTAATTAAAATGATAAGAGTATCTTTTTAAAAAGATATAAATATTCATTAAATTTCTAATATAAATGATATTTTAAAATGCTAAAATTTGATACAGGAGAGATTAACTCTTAATTAATTGTACAAAATAGTAAAAGGATTTTAAATTAAACTAACCTCAGTCCTAAAAACTTTTCCATTAAATGTTGGCAATCAGAGATAATAATTTATTGTTTTTCTATCCTTAATAAATTAATGAATCTTCGTTAAATTAATAACGGGATTCTGTAGATTAGTGTTTTAAATATTAGTGGCCTCATCCTCGTGTTACACTCTCTCGCCCCTTTAATTTGAACCTATAAGAATAAAGAAAAAGATAAAAAGCTCTCATTTTCTTACAACATAAAAGCTTGCATTTGCACCCTCTCTCTTAACATCCAATCTTCTCTCTCTCTAAAAGTAAGAAGAAGAAGAAGACAAACTTACTCTCAGATCCTTCTATTCTCCAACCCAGAAGAAAAAGAAAAAAAACTATATACACGCTCCACAAATGTTGCTTCTTCCTTCTTCAATTCCTCTTTTTTCTTTCTAAATTTCAGGTATACAAATATTACCATTTGATTTTCAATTTTCTTTTTTGATTTGTGTAATAAATGAGGTGTAAAAAGCACCTTTCTGACCTGAGCAGCAGCGTTGGCGTCTGCGCTACTTGTCTCCGTGAACGGCTATTTGGGCTTATTGCGGCCCAGGCTCAAGCCCAAGCCCGAGCCCACGTTCATCAGCAGCTGTTTGAAGAGGATCACCGGAAATCCGATGGCAATCCACCGCCGTTGGTGTTTCCTCGGTCTGTTTCGCCGTATATTTCTCACCGGAAATCTGATACTACACCGTGGCAACAATTCCATCACAATTCGCTTCCGTCTATTATTCCAGATCAAAGATTTTACAGTACTCCACAAGTTGGACCCAACGGAACTGTAATTGCTGCTGGTCCTGGTCCTGGTCCTTATAAGAAGAAGAAAGGTTATGCTAGATTTTTCTCAGGTCTGTTTAGATCCAAAACGGAGAAACTAGATTCCGATCCTAGGGTGAGCGATGCTTCTTCACCGTCGTGGTTCTCGACGATGTTCTCTGGTCGTCGTAAAAAGCAGTCACGCACGTTCTCTTTAGAAGAATCGACGATCGGAGGTCATCATCATCGGAGGACAACGTGTCGTAACCGCGATCGGGGAATGTCTCCTGCGCGATATTCGGATGACGATGAAGAAGAGGAGCATTACGGTGGAGGATCAAGCGGGTACTCATCGGAGTCATCGAAACAGACTCCGAGGAGAACACCAGCAGCTCAAATAGGCCGGCGAGGGAAAGCCAGTCATAATAGGAACATTACTGGAATGACGTTTTGCTTGAGTCCATTAGTGCGTGCGAGTCCGAGCAGAAATTGGAACCAGAAGGGAATGCCGCCTGAAATGGTGTTTTCCGGCGAGATAAGAGTACAAGCGAAACCTCACCTCTCAACAGCGACCTCGTTTTGTAAGAACAGATCAAGAAAGCTTGCTGATTTCGGCAGGTTCAATCCCAACCGCTGATTTCACTGACCGTTGACATTTGACCAATTCGACACAATTGTGATCATAGTAAAGTGCAAGTACGGTTTTGCCCTTATTTGCTCCCGTCTTTTTTCATTTATGTGCAATTCCACAAAATACAAAGGAAAAAGTAATCAAAGTATTTTATCTATTTTTTTTTTCCATTTATGTAACTTGTTTTCCCCACGTGGATTATCCTATTACCCCACCCAGTTTCCCACATTTGTCAAAGAACAAAACTTAAGAACAAAACTTAGTGGATTGGGTGGGGGTTAAGGAAAATGGTGGATGGTGTTCCCCATTTAGTTTTCAGTGTTAGATAGGCTACAAGTTAGTGTTTTTTGATTAGTGAACAGTGCGAGACCCTGTGTAAAATTATGGGCTATATATTGTTGCGTTTGTCTTGGTAAAAAGAGAGATTATTCAACATATTTTTATTTTATACATGTTTCAACTGGGGAGGGGATCACCTCCAGTACCTTTCTCTCCAGTAATGTTTAATACACTACTGAAGGGCAGCCACCATGTGTAAAATTATGGGCTATATATTGCTGCGTTTGTCTTGGTAAAAAGAGAGATTATTCAACATATTTTTATTTTTACATGTTTGGGGATCACCTCCGGTACATTTCTTTCCAGTAATGTTCAATACACTACTGGATGGCGGCCACGTGTATGCTAAAAAATCCAAAGGTTGGGATTATTTTGCATTAACACTTCTTTAATTAAGTGTTTTTACCATCTGATAAAAGAAAGTAAAAAGAAGACGACAGAAGCATATCAAAGAGAGAAGCATTCGAACATCGTGCCCAGACATTGGAAATCAAACAAAATTGAATGGGTCCAAATAATTTCTTCAAACTCAGATGCTGACATTTTTACAATTAATATTCCTCAAGCTTTGATTCTGGAAGTTGTTTTCTTCCAGATTACCATTTGTAAAGGCAGTGTAGATGAAGCTTTAGGCTTTCTGTGGAGTGAAAAAAAAGAAAGAATAAACATAAGAACTCTTTGAGAGGTTCTAGAACTAAGGAAAACGTAATTGAATGGTAATGACACAAAATAAATCCCAACCTTTGAGTTTTTTAGCATACACGTGGCTACCATCCAGTAGTGTATTGAACATTACTGGACAGAAAGGTACCGGAGGTGATCTCCTTCCTTGGAACTGATATGAGCTAATATAAAGCAACATTGACCGGTATTACACAAATATTAAGTTTTAGCTCCGAAATTCGTCGTTAATCTCTCGCGAAATAGCTCGTAAATAACAGGATTTTTGACAATTCGTCATCAAGGATTTTTCTTGTTTAGCCATAAAATTGAATGTCGCTAATTTTTTTTTTCTTTTTCTTTTTGCTACATTTATGTAGTTCTTATTCTTGTTTGACTCTGTCTTTTCATGTATTTGGCACGTAGAATATCATCTAGTGGGAAAACAAAAGCTTCTTGTCTTTACCTTTTGTTATTGTCACACTTCCTAGTTACTAGCCAGAGGTATTTATTAATGAAGGGAAGGAAGCAGGTGGCAAAGAGAGTTACTCCAAATCCTTGGGAATATATCTATAATAGAGTAAAGATGAGATATGTAGGGGACCCTCAAAATTTAAGATAGTGGGTGCCAAAAATACGTATGTACAGCACATATGAAGATTATACAAGAGTGAGTAAATGCAGAATACCCACCACCACCAACAACAAAGTAACCATTAATTAAATTTAAAAAATATTAAAATAATTAGTTAGTGGTATTAAATAAATGAAAAGAGTAATGTACACTGAAATTATTAACGTTGCTAAAGGGTTGAGTCCGTATGAGAGAGAGCAGAAAATGTATTAAATGTTTGAGTCAGACTTCACCAATGGTGGTGGGCTGACTCCTTTACTCCCACTACCTACACATTACTGTACTGTTTGGAGCTAACTCCTGAGACACTCATCTCAAAGATTTTGCTATTACCAACAGCTTGACGAACAATTTTATCTACTCTGCTAAAATATTTTCTTTGAAAGTGTTCCAAGGAAAGTGGCAATTTGTGTTTGGTTAAATTCTTTGAAAATGATTTTGTTAATAGTTTGTGTTTGATCATCTTTGAATAGTACTGCTTTTATGTAATAATATAGGTGAATCTAAAATCTGAAGTTTATGTATGTTTATTCAATAAAATTTTCAATAAATATGTAAAATTTGAGTCAAAGTTACAGGGTTCGAAGCCCGATCGACTCCCATAACTTTCATACTAGCTCCGCCATGCATGTCAAATTGTGAAAAAAGAAGTTACTACTTTATAATTTCAAGTTAGTAAATTTGATACGGGTACTCTTGTCGTAAAAAAATAATGTATTTTGTTTTTTTTTGTTTTTAAAAAAATAATCTTTTTTTAGCTTTTGCTTAAATGCTGAAAACAACTTCTGCTTCTATTTAAAGAAAATAAAACTTATTTTTTTTAATCAAATGTTTGGTCAAACACTTTGATTTTATGGAAAAAAAAAAGTTTTTTTTTTAAAAAGTAACATAATCTTTCAGAAGCTTCATGAAACATATTGTAAGTCAAATTACTGATTACCTTTGCAGGTAGCAGTAATATGTTTCTTTACAAATAGATTCGAGTCTTAAATGAGTTACAGTGTCTTTATCTACTATATTCATTATGCATTGATTGCATTCGTCTAAAATGTAAGTACAGTTGTATTTGCTTGATCAAACTGTTCTATATTGCCTTACCTTAAGTTAGAATACAAAACTCGAAAGAAATAATTTTTAAAAAAAAACCAAGGTTACATGCAAAATCTTTATTAGATGAAATACATTACGGCTGAGACAAAGCTTTACTATGGTTATTATGGAGGAGAACGGTCAGAAAATTGAAAATAAAGTACTTTGGTTTGGTGGCAAGATCTTCTCTTAGATTTGTAATGGTTTACAGTTTGGCCACTTTTTAAACAAATAGTACAGTGTTGTAATTCGTAACTGCAATATTAGAAGTTGCGTACGGGCAATGCTATTTTAGGTACCGACAGTTGATATCTGGTTTTTATTATTTTGTCAATTCTTTATCCATTTTTTTTTTTAGTATTTCTTATTTATTCCTGATAAAGTTATAGTATTTTATCTTGATCAGTCAAAACGTAAAAAATAGCAGTTGACTCTTAGTATTGAACTTAGGGTATAAATATTATCAAATGATTGTCATTTTTGTTCAAAAAGACGAAGTGTAATTTGAGTTTCACATTATAATTTTGACCTACAAATTGACTTAGAACGTTTAATTTATGCAAGGGATATAAAATTCCGATGATCGATTTTTTTTACCTACACCTGATGTTACACCATTTCAATAAACATAGCAATACATATACTTTTTATACGAACAGTTTAATCCCTTTCCATTTTTATTTAATGTATATTCTCATCTGAATATGCTTATCACTTAACTTTGATAAATATTAATATAGTGTGATTAATTTTTTTTCCTTCGGGAGATAGTGCATGTGTGTCACTTTACTTGACTTAACTAGTTCAAATTTAATCTCGTGTGCATAGTTTGAAGATAGAAAAATTGAACTTATAACGGATAGTATCTTTTGCGAAAGAAAAAGTGGGGAATAAAGGAAAAAGAATGAACTTTCTTTCTGTTAACTGTATCACTCAAGTTTTTTGACTAAAAGAGAGCCCTAAATATTCTCATTCAAGATTTCATAAATCATTAGCCGATGATTGAAGGAATGTTCAACTAAGAAGTACTTTGAATATGACTTTTCCCCTTTCATTTTCCTCTTTTCTTTTTCTATTTAGAGGGGAAAATGGAAAAAGAAAGGAAGTTCGTTATCAGTTTTTTTCCTAAATATAAAATAAATATTAGAGACTTATGGACCCTGAATCCATATTAGAGACCATCCAGATTTTCCAGTAAGTATATTTCTTCTCTTTGTTTCTTTCTCCCCTTCCACAAGTTTTACTTTTAAGACCAAAACGCATAGATGTACGGGTCATATTACTAACCTGATGTTCCCGGAGCTCAACTAATATGCAGATATAGGTAATACATGAATTAGTTATGAGAGAATCTATATTCTCCTCCTGATCAAAAAAGAGTCCGCAAATTATTCTGACACCCTTTAAGAAAATACTAACTCCTAGACAAAAATAGGTAATTTGACTAAATTACTCCAAATTAAATAGGCATTGGATTTGATCATATAACAATTAATAGGGGCAAATATGGAAAAACAAGGTTAATTCTTTCTTAAATTGCTAAGTGGACTCTTTTTTGATCCAAGAAAAAAAGGCTAAGTGGACTCTTTTTTTGATCCGGAGGGAGTATTATTTTATGCATGAATTAGTTATGTAAGGTTTGGTTATTCATGTATAAGTTATTTCACCTTCTATTTGCATAAAATAATATATAGATTCCCTCATAACTTATACATGTATTATTAGTTATGTGGGTTTCTAAATTGTACACCAAACACCGTAATAATTTTATACATGAATAACTTATCTCCTAACCAGCTACCAAAAGTGGTACAATATTACTTATGCAAGATTTAATACCTGCATTAACTCACTTTTAAACCAGCTACCAAACGACCCCTAAGTCTGTAAAGTGAACCGGATTAAATGGTTAGGGATATGTTAAATGGGTGGGTTTGTAAACAGGGGCGGATGACTCAGGGTGTTCACCCGAACACCCTGAGCAAAAAATTACAGTGTATATTTAGGGTAAATTTTCTGTATTCATGTACATATATTGACTTTTGAACACCCTGAACAAATGGAAAATTTGGTTCAGTTATTTTTCCGAACACCCTAATTGAAAATCCTGAATCTGCCACTGTTTGTTGAATGAACCGAATAGTTAAAATTGGGGATGTGTTATTTTAGACCGAAAATTAAATGAGAGATACATTTAAACTATTTTTGTACTACAGGGTATATTTGTTTCTTTTCTCCCTACAACAAGTTTTACTTTTAAGACCAAAAAGCACAGATGTATATATAGGTCATATTACTATTTTGATGTTCCAAGAGCTCAAGTTTTGATTTCATTCTCATCTTTTTTCATTTTAGTTTTGCACCCGATATTTATAAGGGTGAAGGAGTACTCACCTTTCTTTTCTTCTGCTTGTGAGATCGTATATTGTGGTTTGACCTTATAAGACTTCATTTAAGATATTCATTTAATTTCCAGTTGTAACTTCTCTTGATATATTTATTTATGTGCTGGGGTCGCATACTTGCATTTAACTTACAACGTCTAAGTAGTGCTAATAAGTGGGAGGATCGGATCAAATAGAAACAGATTGAAAACTGGTTATAAGATTATAAAACAAATGAAATATTTGATTCGCTCATATTTAATACAGATCAAAAAAAAATAAAAAATTATGTCACTTCTTCACCCTTAGTCGTAAAACGCAATCAGTATCATTCAAAGAAAAAGGGAGTGTGATACAAAAATTGAAACGTAAAATCCCTCATATTTTGGAAGTCCCAAATGTATATAGATTGCGTGCCACTCTAATAGAGTGTACAAAGCCAGATGGTACCACTTTGTTTTGCTTTGCGGTAAGTGGCAGAAGGTGTAAATGGAGTGAGCTGTATTCTGCACTGTTATAAATGGTTTGGTTCCACTTGTTAATATGAATCCAAGTATTGACAGCCGACCTGATTATGCATTTTTAAATCTTTCTAATCCAATAATAAATAAGTAAATGAATAATGATAATAAGCGTGTCCACAAAAAAAGAATATTGATACACAAAAATAGGTTCTACTAATTAATCCGTCACTTTTTTTCTCCTTTTAGGAATACAACACCAGAAATTTACTAGTCCAGAATAATTCATAATTGAACCTAGTAATTAAGTTTATTAAAGGGGATAAAATGTTTCAGCAAAAGATTTGCAAGTCTCAAGCTCATGACACGTAATTTAAGCTTCTGGCTAGATAGGCCTCACAGATTTGTTCTTTGATACGCCATCATTGAGTCCACAGGTTCGTATTAGTCCTTTAGTGACCATGCAAGATATAAATGGTTGACTGGTAGGTTGAATTAGCTCACAGTAATTTGGGATGATATTGCCCTTCTGGTGAATGTTGTAAGCTAGTTTATATACGGATGCGTATCATGTGTATTTATCCCTCGAGCTATGCTATCTTCACTTTCTTCTCTCATACTGATGTGAGACTAACCTGTCTTGTGCATTCTTTTTACAAAAGTTCAAAAGGCATTTAATTTGACCCGCCTTCATTAAACCGCACTCTGGCATGGGCATCATATAAAAGGTTTTCCATTCCTATCCCTAGCTAGGGCTCAAATTTTAAATAACTGGTCAAGGGATCTAGTAGAATTCCGACTATCCCTACCACCACATCCCACGGTGGTTATACTTGATCTCATCTGAATTACTTGATATACTCATTTTAATTACTTCCTTAGTTCCCAAAAAAATGGTGTTTTAGGCCTTTTATTTTGTTTCAATATAAGTGATGCTTTAGAATTTCAAGAAGAAATTGATCTTATTTTTTCATAATAACCCTTCACATAATCAAGAGTCATTAAATGTCTTTTTTTTTTTCTAGACATTTAATTAGGGGTAAGTTGGTAAAAACACTCATAATTTTATAGGAGTGAGCACTTTCTCAAGGGGTGTGCATAAGCTAAAACCCCCACTTATATTATGAAACAAAGGGAGTCTATTGTGTGACCATTTATAGAAAACTTGGCACAAGGATCACTTCTAAAAATCACTCTTTTCTCATTGAAATTTTCCCTGGAAAATGTTCAGCGGCTATTCCTACTGGATGTCGGTGGAGAAAACCTAAATAGTAGTGTTTTGACGTGAAAAAATTAGACAGTTTTCCAGCGTTTCAATAAAAATTTGTTTCCAATCATGCATTTTAATTCGTAGTGAGCTGGTTTCGATAAGAATGAGATGAAAAATTTATATCTTATAGCACAATTTCCCACTAAATGTCAGTAAGAAATATCTATGTTTTTAGTAGTGAGTATTCCCGCCTAAAAAGGGAAGAAGCTTTGACTAGAGAATTGGCTTTTGGGAAAGAGGGGGAAAGGTGATATGTGATAAGGATATTTCTTGGACTCCATTAGAAAATTTTAGTGCTTGGAACTTTTCGAAGATGTGAACCTAATTTTGGTCTCTTTGTTCAGATGCAAGGGCTCTAAACATATGCTGCAGTGGTTGTATTGGATTTTCTTATGATCTAATTTATAATCATTGTGGTTGAAAATATTGTTAAGAAGTTGGCGACTTCCTATTTGTCCTTTATGCACTTATATTGGTCGCTTTCTCTCTTTTTTCTTATTGAATATGTAACATATACTGACCCTGTATTATGTGGATTTAATGATTTTTTTCGGGATTAAGAGTGGTGGAGTCTCAATGTAATAAGTTCCTTATTTTTGAAATCTACAATTGGTGGATATTTGACAATTACCTTTCTTCTTTGGGAAAATTTCAATAATATACAATCTAGCATACAAAATTACATTTGCGTAGCCATATTTTTAAATTACACCCACATAGCCACTTTGTCAGGGTATACAACATTATACAATAACATACAACTTTATATACCTAGAGTAGAAAATGTATCAATCTTGTATAAAAGTGTATAAGATGTGTTTATACACACTTTTACACTAGGTATACAAGATTACACAAATTTACACAGAGGTGTAAAACACTTTTACACTAGTATACAATATTATACAAACTTATACAAGAGATGTTTATACATAAGAGGGGTTTATACATAATGTATAAGAGGTGTATATACACACTTCTACACCATATAAAAGTGTATAATTATGTATAAGAGGTGTTTATACACATTTTACCCTTTTTTTTTTTGCAACCGCTAAGAAACATAGTGGGATATTTATAAATAATAAACAAAAGCAAAAAAAAAAACATAAGTTCAAAACAAATAAAGGAACAAAAAGGTCCAACAGTGCCGACACAACAAAAAAAACCAGGTGAAAACCTAAATTATGAAAGTAAAGACACTAGTGCTCGTCGGCTAAATAACGGCTAACGCGCGTAAAAAATAAAAAGTGGGCTAAACCGTGTAATTATTTTCTGCTAATTGTCATGCAGTGTTATTTTCCCTTCTTTATTTCCATCACTTTTTAAAGCAAACCCGAAACAGATTATTAGTAGTATGATACCAAGAGAAATTAAAAGCCAAGTCAAATATGGCCTATTGTTAAAACTAAAAACAGCTACTATTAGGTACAACTTCAACAATTTGTCCTCACAAGGACGGACTCATGATTATTCAAATCATAAACTACGTGTTACGAGTTTAAATTCAATGATCTTTTGATTACTGCTGTTCAATTAAGTTTTTTCTACTTTTCTTTTTTACTATGTTAAAAATATAAACTTATCCTCTTGACCAACACAAAAGAAAAAAGAAAAGAAAAAACATACCAAAAATATTAAAATTTAAAATCTTAGAACGCCATTTAGGGATATGATGTCAACGCTTGTTGCATTCCCTTGATATTTTTTATACGGAGCCACAAGGAAAAGTACAACAACTTGAGGGACATCTATATTTCTAATTGAGTCGGTCAACATTTCAATTAATATTCAGAATTTTCTAATTTTTATTGGTGTTGTAAAATGAACCGCACTTAAAATAATTCAAAGTACCATGCTAATTAAATTGTTTTATAATCCTTAGACAATTTTGATTGGGGATATTCTTGGTGGATAACACATTCTTTTTATTTATGAAATTTTGTTTTCGAAGCACAATTCTTCTCCAATGTCATATATTTATTGAATACCAAGTCGTCGATGTTTTAAAATATAAACTATTTCAACTTATCCATGTGCCCATAAGAAAGTTAGGAAATAGCGACAAGTGAAATATTGATGAATTATACGATTGTCTCATGTACATTACAAGTGAAAAGTAGTTATATGTAAGTTTCGTCGAAATTATATCTTAGGCTCCAGCTTTTCAAGAATAATGATGAAGTGACCACAAGTTTAAATGTCAAATATTGCCACAAGTTTAAATGTCAAATATTGCTGTAAGGAAAACATTGAATTGCTTGCTTAAATTTCCACATGCATTAATAACGCCCTTCATTTGCATATCATTAATTAATTATCATTGACCATATAGCTCGAGTTTCTTTTTATTGTGAATAAAAAAGCAAAGTGCACCAGACACGTTGTTAACTCGTCAAAATTTAGGTATTCTTCACCCGTGGAAATATCAAGAATACAAATGATTTGTAATTTATAAAAAGTTAAATCGTAAAGAAATATTTACTTGATTGTGTGTCAACTATATGTAAATGCTTACATTAAGCATGAGTTGACATTTTAAAAAGCAGAATCTATTTTCTGAGTAATTATACTATCTCCGATTCATATTATACGGTGCTTTTAGCTTGACACACCCATCCACTCACCTCTAAAAGAAAGAGGTATTTTCATTAAATTACCCTTAAATAAATAATAGTCTCTATTTAATATGATTTCTTAGTTATGTATAAATTTAAAAAATAATAATTAGTATCTTCTTGATTATGTAAAAGATTACTAGTATTTATTTTGGACTGAATGTAACAACATATAATATTACAGTACTGAACTTGTGAGGAAGTTTTTAATTGGCATTTGTCAAGGCATAAAATTTTAAATTATACAAGTTATTTCTTCATTCATTTGCTTGTTTTCATTATGAAGCCTTAATGCATTTAGAAAGAACGACAAGAGAAGAAAGACTTTCAAATAATAGAATATAGATGAACAAAGGTTCATCACATAATTCTTTAGTTTAAATTTATGACCCGGTGTTCAATATTTATTTCAATTTTCAGGGTTGACTAATTTGAGTTCATGTCAAAAAGTCTTTAACTTTTGTGGATACCCGCTAAAGATTAATACATTTCCAGGCCATCGAACCATTTAACTAATTAACATCCTTCTTGTAACGTGTTCCTGAAGCGTATTAATCAAACAGATAATTAATAAGAAAGAAACTTGTTAGTGCAACGCACATATGGAATCCTTTGATTCTAACAAAAGCCAACTTTAGTATATATTGTGGTCCAGTATTCATTAGATTTTCTAAGTTTATGATTAATTTTAGGTAAACGACCATTAAACATCCCATGTTACCGCATATAACGATCTTTACTTTCTTTAAAATGTGTGCTCGTATTTGGACTAGCTAGCTTGCACCCACTTTCACAATCTCATCAAATATATGTTATTTTCCTTTAATATATGTATCAAATAACTTTTTCCATAAAATATAGACAAATTTAAAGAAATCATTTATATAGAGCAAATTTTTTTTCTCTCTACTAGAATTTAAATCATAATCTTTTATAGTTTTCATCTATTTAATAACTGCTATATCACTGTCTTTGGTGTACTTTGGTCCCAAGCATCTGTATAAGTGGCTGACTTTATCCCATGTCCACAAAGTGTGTGCGCCTCACATAATAATAGCAATTGCAGCATATATGTACATATATATATATATATATATATATATATATATGTGTATTAGTCGTGCGTATGTATGCTTCACTCTCTTCTTTTGGGGCAAACTATTAGCCACATACCACTGATCATTAATTCATAATATTCAAAGCCTACCTGCCTTCGAAGTTATTTAATGTAACTTTCTGGTCTTACATTTCACACTAGGAGTCTTCATTTTCAATAATGACAACTCTATTTCGCTTAACCTTTAAACATAAACCTATATATATATATATATATATATATATATATATATATTTTTATTTTTTTTTTTTTTTATAATTATGGTGTTTTGAATTTGAACCAACTTGCACGTGTCTCTACCGATTTAAACTCCGATAGAATTTTTTTTACCTATTTTATCGAACAACAGGCCACACCTTTAGCCTTTAGGTAACACATAAACCTATTTTTTTAAATTATTATTTTGTATAATTTTGAGTAGCAATTATTATCTAGGTACTTTTACTTATTTAAATGGAATTAATGCACTTAGAATTTTTTTCCTTCCTTTAGTTTGTTCATTCTGAGAATTCCAAAGCGGAAAATAAATAAAATCCTAACTATTTATAAAATCACATGCATGGACAATCTCCACTCCATTTGTTATGAAATTTTTATCATCTGGGATAACTTTAGAGATCTCCCTCGAGTTTTGCTTTGTAAACACTAAGAGCCATCAAGCTGAGAAGACCCATTTAGATGACTCAAAGCTTTTTTCTTCATGTGGTTGAATCCAATCTTGCAAAAATTGATAGTTCAACAAATTAACATTCTTCTTGTAATGTGTTCCTTAATTCGGCATATTATTTATAGCAACCAATTCATTGAAAAACTTAACCTCCGGATTAACTACAAGGAGACTTTGTAGTGCAAGGCACAAGGTATATATCCATTTTAATTTTATTAAATTGAATTAATTATACTTCGTGGTCCAATATTCCGTCAATCAGATTAATTTTTGTTTATTATCTATTATTTTTTTAGGTACAGGACCCTTAACCTTTTACTGACCACACATATAGCTCTATTTTCTCCTTTAAAAGTTTTAGTTTTTTTCAGAGATCCTTTGATTCTAAGTTTGTGTAAGTAGTTGAGTTTGTCCCATGTCCACAATGAGTGGTTTTGTCCCATGTTCACTTTCTTATTTTGGGACAGATTGTTAACCACTTTCTACCCATATACTCATTACAGCCAATAAATTCGGGGGATCTTAATGTTTTTAACCATCCAGCTATATAGTCGTAATAGTTTTTTTTTTTTTTCCTTTTTCCATCCGGTATTCGAGTTGAGGCCGATTAAATCCGAATTTGGGCCGATAAATCCATCATTGTAAAGACTCCTCTAACAAACGCGACTCGTCTCGGGAGGCCGAAACAGGCGAGACCTCTGCACCGTTAAGGAAGAAGATCTTATCACTCCACCACAATCCTTCTTGGCCTAATAGTTTATTGATAGAGGTGGAATCAGGATTTGCAATTATAAAGTTAGGAGTTTAGTTCTCTAAAGTAAGTGGTTTTTTGTTCATTTTCAATGAAATTTTTATTATAAAAATTTAGAATTTGGACTAAATTAAAGTTATTGAGTTCGACCTAATCCGTATGCGAAGCGCTAGCTCCGCCCCTAAGTTTAAGACTATCGTAGGTGTATATTCAGTATATAACAAGTGTATTACATTAATTATATACTGGCGAAAATTTATAGAAAGTACATATCGGTTTAAGTTATCTTTTATTGTGGACCATTAAATTTCCCTAGGAGAGCCGCCGACTCCAACTACCATCCATGTACGATCCATACTAGATCTGACCAACTGCCCATCCTACCTCCTCTACGTTCTTGACAGCCCATCTTTTTGATTTAGGTTAGGTTTTTTTATTGAATCATCGTGGTTCTAGTATGAATCTGAGGTTTTAATCGATTCATAGGGTCTTAACAAGAGAATTCCTATCAATAATAAAGAAAACAAATAATAAAAGCCATATTCCGCAATAAGGGCCCGGTGTCATTATGTTAATAAAAAATGGCTTGGCGGTATGTTAACGAATTGGTTCACTACAGAAACAAGACTTCATAAGTTCAGGGACTTGAGAATGGGTAAGAATTCTAATATATTTGCCAACCCCTCCTTTCCAACTTAGCTCATAATAAGATATTTTTGCCCTTACATTTGATATTAGATGTCTTCATAACAAGAAAGTCGAAAATATTTTAGCTTACGCAGTACGCCAATATAAGAACTTGTATATTCTTACTATTATTTGTTCATGGCAGTTGTCCAAATACTTTTAGATTCGTGAATATGAAATGCACTTCGATTCCAGTTACTTTGTTTATCAAGATATTTTTTCTTCTATTTCTTCCAACTTAAAAATTATGTTTTACTATTTCTTTGTAATACAGTTAATAAGAGGTGAAAGTCATATCCACCAATTTTATTTGTTTAATCCAATTTTATAAAAATGAAAAAAATAATTTAATGTTAATTCTAGATAAAAATAATAATTTCCAACATGGGAATAACCCACCAAGTTTATTACTGTTTGAAAGTCACATTGTGATTTTGAATTTCAAACTTTTCAAAGTACAATTTTTTATCTTTAAAAGTTTTAATATAATGTATTTATCTCACTTTGAAAATGATCTAGTTGGTTGATCATCATTAATCAAAGGCATGTGTTCATTAGGGCCAGGAGGCATACCTCAATTTCTAAAATTTGGAAATTGTATCTGATTATTCTTCGAAGTCATAATAACTCAATAAAATTCATAAAATTGATCATTACGAGTTTCACATTTTATTCTATATATTGATCGGTCCAATCGAATTTTAACCTCTCGAGACAACTCATATAGTCATATTCATGTAGCCAATTAGGCTCTATCAATAAACACAAGAAGAAAGGGTTAAAGCACTCCACTTCACGAGTCAATAAAATATAAATATTAGCTAATTGCTATTTTCTTCCTCAATTTCATCACTATCAAACATGTTCTTCTTCTAAAACTATACTGAATCAAAATCCCAGAAAATTCAACTAATCGTACATCAAACTAACCATTAATCAATTAGTTTTCAAATGCCTGAGCATATCTTAAAAAATATTTTCTTCATGTGAATCATTGTTAATTAAACCTTATTTTGGAACATATGGATCAACAATAAACCTAACAACTCACTATAGCATTTATAAAATGAAAGAAATGATCAATATTCATTATAAGACAAACTAAACCCTATACAATTGACAAGTGGCTCACGTTATTTTATGAAAACAGTTGACCTTTTTAATTTATTTTTTTCATGAGTTGACCTTTTTATATGTTTAGACAAAATTCGGCTAGCTGCACATGAAGTAGAGTTTGATTTTATTAGAATGACTGATTCAATTTTCAAGGTAAAATATAGCAATATGAATTGAAAATCGAATGAAATTTCAGAAAATGATATCTCTTCGAGAAAATTTACTATTTCACAGCATGAATTTGGAAAATTAGAATTTTCGGAATTGGAAATCTTGTTGGTGTCCAAACGAAACAAAAATTATTTCCTTTCGAAATCCCAATTATGTTCTTTTTAGTTGGTTTTCCATACAGAACATCATCTAGTGAGTCCATATATATTTCATTCACCGTGTAAAATAATGTACCGTCAATATAAAGGGAGATTAATAACGTAAAAAATAAAATGTCATACAAGGTTTAAATACACAGATAATTAAATTACACAATCTGTATATATGAGTCTAACCCATAAACCTATCATGTTGAAACTTGATATTGGGCTTTCTAATTTAATTTGAATGAAACAAGCCTAAGCCAAAATTGCACTTTACATAATTAAATTAAGACAAAGTCCTTTTACAAAGTCGGAACATTGAAGTGCAAATAACTCTTTCAGTCACGTCAGAATTTTAAATTAGATAATATGATGTACTAACAATTTGATTAAAAAGGAGTATTAAATTTTCATAATCAATATTATTATCGCTGATTGATTCTAGCATCCAAATTACACGTGCTTAATTATTTCTTTTGCTGTTTTTATTGTATTTTTTAATTTTTAGCCCAACCATGGTAGATGGGCACTTAAAGGTGTGTCACCATGAATTTAACATTTCTTAATTGAAATGCTTAAAATTCATGGCAAACACACCCATGTTGGGTGTTTTTATTGTATTATCAAAGTTAACCGTCAAACAATAAAATATTCTCTCCCTGTACTTTTTTCTCTTTTATAATAAGTATTTATGCAGATTGATTCACCTCTTATCATGTACTGCAAATCACAGAAGAATGATTTATCATCCCTCAATACTGGAATATCAAAACTAGGAATGGAACTGAAAAAAACTCAAAATTTGTTTACATAAAAGAAATGGAGGAGAGAATTCGAAAATAGTAATTGATGCTTAATGAATGATGGCGATAACAAAGGATGTTTTAGTTTAATTGGTATAACTTGGTAGGTCTATTTAAAAATAAAAACTAGATTGTCAAACGCTTCGTTGTCATTTTAGAAAATGATTTAGTACTAGCGAATGAATCAAATTATTAGTTCTATCAACAGATGAATGCATGCGTACTTGCACATTATTGTTTTCGTCTTGAGTAAATAACAAAAATTAAAGACCAATTCATTTGAAGGGAAACAGTGCAATTACTTCTTCACATTTCTGGAGAAAACAATGGGCCTAAAGGTAACCACGTTTTACTTTTAAAAAGTCCATAGCGATTACCGCACACCTTGAGGGCCCAAAAGTTTTCTTGTGACGTCAACTGAAACCAAATTTTTATAACCTGGAAAACAACCTTGTAGGCTACATTTCTGAC
Source organism: Lycium ferocissimum (assembly GCF_029784015.1). Lineage (NCBI taxonomy): Eukaryota > Viridiplantae > Streptophyta > Magnoliopsida > Solanales > Solanaceae > Lycium > Lycium ferocissimum. The sequence continues at coordinate 28,694,143 of NC_081348.1, read as the reverse complement.
CCTAATTAGCTGAAAAAGATAACAGTTACTGTAAGTATATCAATGCGGGAAAGTCTGAAAATGGTGATGTACAAATAATTGCAGTTGTTATAGCATTTATTGATTGTACCTCACTCTTTTGAAAACAACTCTCGTGTTATAGAGATATTAACATATATATATATCATGAACAACGACAAATAACTCTAACAAAGGCGTTAGTAAGAACTATAGTGAATTGAAGAATTTTATGCAAAATTGTACTTGCAATGACAACTTTACAAAAGGTTCAACAGTATATGTGCCTTAGAGAAATAATTTCCATGGAAAATATCTTTTGTATTTTCTGCAAGCACTATATATTACGAATAGCACAATAGAATACTTTAAAAGGGAATTCTTGAACATTTGACCTTCCATGCGAAGATGTCTCGATTGTTGTTCGACAAAGTTCCAAAGATTGTACTGTTTTCTGCAGTTCTATTACGAATATCACAATACAATATTCTTACATGGAATTTTCGAACCCTTGACATTACATATAAGATCTAAACCTCTTGCCTTATGTTCCGATTACTTGATAATGGTCGTGTTTACTGTATTTGGTGATCTGACCCTCAATATTTCATCAGTTTGAAGAAATTATCGGTTTTAATTTTTGACCTTCAAAATTGAACTTATGCCTACGGGGCATAACTTGTGAGATATAATGCCCCGCGAAAATGTTGTTTGCTCTTGAGGGGCCAAAATGAAAGAGCAACACAAAATAGGGACAAAACTGCAGAGGACCTTGTTCTTGAACATAAAACTTTTATTAAGCAGATATGGGTTGAAGTAATAAATTGACCTACCTAGAGGTTATTGGGTTGAAATGGGTTGCCTCAAAATTGCCTAAAAAATGGTTCACAACCCAATCCTCTCAATACTGCCAAGTTTTATACTCTTTGTTTGTTTTCTTATAATTTGTTAATTAGCTAATTTTTTTTTAAATTTTTATATTACGACTTTATATAACATATCAAATAAAAAAAAAATTGACAAAGTTTCTCATTGATGAATCTGGGTTACATATCAATTCAACTTTAAGATGAAATGAATTAGGCAGATTATAATAAATTGAGTTAATAAATGGACGGATTGCTTGAATGAATTGGATGAGTAAATAGTCTAATTTTACCGCATATAACAGAGATCATAAAAGGCATACGCAACTAGGAAGGTTTGAGTTTTTACCTTCCGAGTATCCTTATGAAACTGTGATGTGAATGATATGTAAATGATGGATTTATTGCTCTTCTACGTGCAAAAATGCTGCCTAATCAGTCAATACAATAGCATTTTGGCCTTCAATGATAAATCTAATATCCAATGCGATGTACCTCTTTTCCTGCAAGACACAAGTATCACATTTGTTGGTAGTAGGGACATGAAAAATAAATATTCCATATGAAGTGGGGTTTATCAGAAATTCGATTTTAAGACGGTGGAAGTTGGGCATTTGGCTTCTTACTAGTACAATAGAAGAGTTAATGGTTGAAGTTGATGGTTATATTATGAGACCAAACTTTGCGAATGGCTTAGTGCGTCATAAGTGGGTTCTGTAGGAGCAGGAAGTGAAAGGTGCAATGCATGAAGTCTATGCATGCTACCAAATAGCAAGCAGGCTTACTGAGGTGATGCAGATTGGAGCAACTACGCGTCGGCAGTAACTTTTCGATTTTGGAATTTTTATTTAAATCTTAGTTCTATGCTATCATATTAAGAAATTCTTATATTGTCTTTGCATAATGTTCTAGATGCATTTCATTTTATGAAGGATATAATATATACTCCATTTAATTGCTTATCATTTTCTTGTGCCATATAAAATCAATGAGATTCTTTATGAAAAGATGGTTATTTGAAGTATTTTAAATGAAATGAACTCCTTTTGGATGGACCAATCTTGTTTGGAAGCACAAATAATTGCAATTGTTATTTATACGTTGTATCTCACACTCCTAAAAACAACTCTCGTGTTATAGAGACATCAAAGTAAATATAGCATGAACATCGTCTAATAACTACTACTCCATAAAGGCGCTGGTAAGAACTATAGTGGATTGTAGAATTTTGGCTGCCTTGTACTTGAAGTGACAACTTTACAAAAAGTTCCAACACTATATGTCTGTTTGAAAAGAAAAAAATCCATGAGATGTTCTTTTGCATTCACAGGGAATTCTCGAACACTTGACCTTATATTATAATATCTGAACCTCTTGCAAGGCCTCAAACAGGGAGATAATGATCACTCAACTATGACTAGTTCACTTAGAAAGTCACTCGACTTTGTTTTCTAACCAGAAAGTCACCGAATTATGAGTAGTTCACTCAGAACGTAATTCAACTTTGTTTTTTAACCAGAAAGTCACTCAACTATGAGTGTTTCACTCAGAATGTCACCCAACCTATTTAATTATTTTTTAATTAAAATTTGTTGACATTAAAGTTTTATTTAAAGCCAAAATTGTAATAAATAAAAAAGCATCCATTTTAACCATTTTATTGACCCGACCCACTAAAAATATATTGACCAAGACCTTTTTTACCCCCATTCCCTCCTAAATCATCCTATAAAATTATAATGGATTCCTCCTCTCCCTCTCTCTCGATTTAGGAGACTCCTCCTACAAAATTATTAATGTTTAGTTTCTTAGACTAATCTATTTTTGAATTTATGTAGTAATTCATTGTTTCTTTCTTTTTAAAACACTGGGCATAGATTTGATATCGTTCTGTCCGATATTTAAGAAAATTAACACAGCTTCAAAACGATGCTATTTGACACTGTGTCATTGAAAAAAGAACAAGAAGAATACTTGTATGCCATGTTTGTGTCGCCCTTAATGCCCTTCGGTGCTGTTGCCGTGGTCCTGCCTCAGTATTTAAATATTTGCATAATTTTTTGCATACACTACTGACATGAGAATGCCAAGTTTGTGAGAATCAGTTGCAAGAATTTTATTGTCATAACAAGGTAGTTTTAGGCCATTTAGAAGGGAAAAGGTATTTGTGACTAGTGTTGTATAAAAAATTTCAAATTATCACTTGTAGTTTGAAATACAGAGATTCAGACATACCAAGTGTTCTAATTTCATATGACCGCTTTCAATTTCTTTTTACAGTAGTATCTGAGCGCTTCGACTATTTGAACCAGGAGAAATCCTTATAATTTTGTAGGATGATTTGAGAGGGAATATGGGTAAAATAAAAGGTCTTGGTCAATATATTTTCAGTGGGTCGAGTCGATAAAATGGTTAAAATTGGTACTTTTTTATTTCTTACAATATTAGCTTTAAATAAAACTTTCACATCAACCAAATTTAATTGAAAAATCACTTAAATAGGTTGGGTGACTTTCTGAGTGAAACACCCATAGTTGAGTGACTTTCTGGTTAGAAAACAAAATTGAGTAACTTTCTGAGCTAACTACCCTTTCTTGAGTAGACTTTTCTGTTAAAAAACAAAGCTGAAATGACTTTTCTGAGTCGAAATCATGATTAAGTGACCATCTGAGATATTATCTCCTCAAACATGCAACATCCTCGTGCCAAGCTAATTTACATGCACTTCTGTCTTCTGCCCGGCACCAAACAATAATTTCCTGCTTGTTGCTCAAGCGGCTGCTGGTATTCTTGGGAAATTTTACGATGAGAAGGGCGGAAAAAGTAAATGGATGGCCACTCATCCAAACAGTTGCATTTTCTATTCATTTTTTGTTCTCCTCAAGAAATCACATGTAACAGTTTTCCAGTAGTAAAACTACCAATTCGCTTCAGCTATTTATGCTCTCTTGGGCTCCCTTATGCGACTTCCATTTCAAAAGATTATAAAGAAAGCAACGCCTTCGGTGTGTTATGGAAGTGCAAATTTACACAGCAATTGCAGCCACTGGGGTCTCTATTGCAGGGGGGAATAGGCAGTTTTACAACTGGAAAAGTCTCATACGTGATTTCTTGAGGTGAAGAAATGAAAAAGTAAGAGCAGAAAAGAATCGGAAAAGTAGCTATTTGGACAAAGTGGGCATTCATTGACTATTTTGCACCCTTATAGTAAAATCTTCCCAGATAACAGCTGCAGCTTGACCAACAAGCAGGGAAACAATGTTGAATATATCTGAGCTGATCCATGGAAATTCTGATCATAGGCAGTGATTGCAAGTGTTCACATGTAACACCCCGTACCTTTAACCTAAGCTTTGACCATAATCGTAGACTTAGAAAATCAGATAAAGAATGTGGGAATTTGAAATTTCCTCTTCAGTTGTAAGATGGTGGTTTACGCCCATGAACAATGACCGTATTTCAGTATACGGGATGTATTTCAAGTCGTAAACTAGTACCAAAGATTTCTGAGCATTCTGGAATTTGGCATTTGGAGGTTACATTGTTAAATACGGATCGTATTTCAAAATATGGCCCGTATTTCAAAATGTATTTGGAATTTGGGAAAACTTCCTTGATGAAAGTTGTAGATCTTTGAAATACCTTTCCAACGGTATATTATGGGGTCAAATGGACATCCGTGCAAAGAGTTATGGACATTTTATCCGAAGAGACGCAAACCGAGTCCACACAGAATACGGACCGTATTTCAAAATACGGCCCGTCTTTCAAAATACGGCCAGTATTTACAGGGCATAAAATTTAATTTTCTAGAACAGTATATATTCATCCATATCAGTTCAAATCATTATTTTTCATTCCTTCAAGCCCTAGAACAACCTCCTACCCTCTCCCATCATCAAGAACACCAAGGTAAGCCTACTCTAATTATTCCAAGTCAATTCTAATACATATCCTTGTAATCTAAATAAGAAATCATCATTCCTAACCTAGAGTTTTCAAGAAAACCCATCTCAAGGTTCAAGATTCAAGATTTTGGAAATCTTCTTCAAAGTTCAAGTCTTTAATTCAAGTTTTGGAGCATTACCAGGTATGTAGGGTTGCTATCTACGTGTGGGAACATCATTGTTCTTCCCCATGCCTCTTAATCCATAGAGTATGAATCCTTACGAAAACTAGGGTGTAACACCCTACATCTTGGAACTAAGTTTAGACTCATAGCATAAGAGTTTTAGCGGAAAAAAACTGAAGGTTTGAACGTTTTGCGAAAATGGTCCATGTCCATGATTATAACTCCTATCAGTTTGAAATTTGGGAAAGTACCCTTAATGAAAGTTATAGTATGTAGAAATACCTTTCTAACGATATAAGGACCAAGCCAATCGTAGATCCATCAAGAAATGATCATCTCAATATGTTGTATTCCTATAGGTTCGCAAGTTTTAGAGCATGCACTTCCAGTCAAATTTCGTGCAAATACGTTGGGAATTTGAGGAACCTTCCTTGATGAAAGTTGTAGCCCTTTGAAATAGCTTTCCAACGGTATATTGCAAACGGAGCTGTTATAGAAGTTATGCCCATTTTACCGAACACTGATAAAACAGACACTACATCTCGGGGCGCGTGAGGGCGCGTGAGAGAGCGCGCGATATTTCGCGAGAGATCGCGCAACTCTGAGTTTTTAGCTTCAGAATGTTGCGCGATGCACCATTACAACCATCGCGAAACGGGTCAAGTCGGGTCAAAAATCGGGTTCTAGCCAACTATATATTTAAGGTTTGGGGTTTATTTCCCCAGACCCCATTCACGAAAAATTAACCTAAAGTCAAGAAGAACAAGTCCCAAGCCTCAAGAACCCTACAAGGTAAGTTTTATCATGATTTTAGGTTGAATTCAAGTCCTTAATCTCTTTCTAACTTGAGTAAACCCATCCAAGGTTCAAGAATTCAAGATTTTGGAAATCCTCTTCAAAGTTAGGGTCTTTAATTCAAGTTTGAGGCATTACCAGGTATGTAGAGTTACTATCTACGTGTGGGAACATCATTGTTCTTCCGGCCCTAATCCATAAAGTATGAAACTTTACAAAACTAGGTTTCTATTCTACCATGTTTTACCCTAGGTCCATGTCTATAATTATATTATGTTTGCATTGCTATTATTCTATCATTGTGTTCTTGATACTCATTATGATTATTTAATCTATCCGTAATCCATGAAAACCCATATCTTGTATTCCATGGTTCCATGTTTTTAAATAAAAATGCTTATTTCATGAATATCCTACATGTCTACAAGTTTTCATGCAATTGTATTTTATAACTATGTTCATACCATGACTCAAGATACGTACATCCTAAATACGTTATTTCATGAAACCATGTTTACAAGTTATTTCATGAAACCATGTTTACAAGTTATTTTCGTGAAATCATGATTACAAGACAAGTACAAGTTAATTCACGAAAATCATGGGCTTCTTAGCCAACTATATTATGTTCATGTTTTGGGAGTTGCACGAATTATTTTAGATTAGATACGCAAACTACGTAGCCACCGTAGGACAAGGATCGCTCCGCCACGCTAGGACGATACCTTAATTTTACACGAATGGATCCATCAGCACGATACCATCTTATACCCCGGCAAGGCAGGCTCTGTCGCGCGAGACCCACTCCACGTACCCACGTGGTGATATCACATTTTGAAATGCTCTCCCTACTTATCATGTTTTACGTATGCACATATATATATATATATATATATATATATATATATATGTATTCATATTATGTCCGTGTTTTCGCATTCGATTTATCATGTTATTCCTTGTCATGTTATTTCTTTCGCTTTACATACGACATTCAATGTCCGACGTCCCCTTTTATTGCCTCATGATTTCACGATGCGGTACGGATTTACGGACGACGCCTTCGCTTCGGAGGATGCACGTACCGGACTTAGCGAGCCCCATCTCATTCGGTTTAGTTATCGCCTTTAGTTAGTTATGCATCTAAAGGTCGCCGGGGGCCTTGTCCCGAAGTATGTTTTTCGGACATTCACGATTAGAGGTTTCATGAATATTCGATAGTTATGTTAGACATGTGTTCACAGCCATCTTTGGCTCGGCTCATGTTATTTCATTCATGATTTAAACAAGTATTTCATTAAATTAATACGACATCTCATGTTTTATAAAAGCTCATCACGTTCATGCTATATTTCTATTTCTCACGTATGCCTCATGATGATTCGGCAAGCCATGTGGTTCGCTTCGGTCACACGCAGTAAGATGGAGCGCTCGTGTTTCGCCCAGATGATTCGGGCGTGACATAGACTATACCATGCTCATGATAACCTAGATCCATGTCCATGATTATATTATGTATGAATTGTTATTATTCTATCATTGTGTTAAGCATAACTCCATATGATTATCTTTCCATCCGCAATCCATTATGTTGTATTCCATGGGTTCTTGCGTGCATGTTTTTAGCTAAAAATGATTATTTCATGAATATCCTACATAAAAGTTTTCATGCAACTATATTACCGAACCGATTTATTTCATGAAACCATGTTTAAAGTTATTTCGTGAAATCATGATTACAAGTCAAGTACAAGTTAATTCACAAAAATCATGGGCTTCTTAAAATATCATGTTCATGTTTTTGGGAAAATTATGTATAATTTGTAAATTATGGATCGCTCCGCCCGATTGGGACGATTTCCTTAATTTTACACCGAATGGATCCGTTTTACTACCTTATTTCCCGAATACCGAATTATTTAGTAATACTACGGGGTTTCTTCATCTTTTCCTCCTATTCCCTGCTCTTCTTCACTTCTTTTTTATGTACCCTTTCGTTCTGCTTGTCCCAAAACTGTACTTCTTCAATTTAATATATGAAAGAGCGACGTTCCCCTTTTATGCCGGAGACCTGCATTTCACGACATTTAGAATTATATGCATTTGCTTTTTCGGCGTGAGCTATGAACCATAAATATTTCTCTCTATTCTTTCTTTTTCAGATTGTTTTTTTTATGTTTCTAAGAAAATTATATCTAGCACACATAATGTTTAGCTGCCCAAATTTTTTGCAATTCCATAGTTTGTCACCTAATTTCAAATACACAATATGTGAAAGATGGGTTTGCATTCATGGCCTCTGAAGTAAATGATAATATCTTATTATTAATATTTCGGGGTTTGAATCACATCCGTAATATCACAATTCACGTATCGGAATTTACCGAACCGAATTTTGATTTACCCAACCGAATTAAACTTTTTCGGTTCGGTATTTGGTATCTACTTTCAATTACCGAATCCGAACTTTGAAAATACCGAACCGGATCCCGAATGCCCACCCCCAGCTAGAAGAGCGAAATAGGCTCGCCGGCCATTCTTTATCGTTGTCAGGGGCGGTGGAAGTAGAGCTCTCAGCAAGATCTCTTTCGCTGGTCCATTCCCTAGGGATGAATGATTTTTCTTGCTAACCGGCGGCACTTGTAGATAGGGTCTTCTTCATCTACGCCTTACTCAGTGGTGGCCGACAACCCTCGGTCGAAACTTGATGAATAGAGACATCGGAATCACTGTGACCGGCGATTTGTGCCCGCGTGGCGGCGCCCCCAGCAATGGATGAATCAAAGGATTATCTGTAAAGATGGAGAGAGCAAGGAAGGTTTGCCGAAGAATTACTTATATATACTTTGAACACTGAAGTTATTTTTATTACTACTTCTCTTTCAATTTATGTGTGGATTTTGCTTTTCGCCTATTTCAAAAATATAATATGTTATTTTACTTTTAATGATTTAATGTTTATAAATAACCTGATTTGTTTATGATCACAGAATTTAATTAGTATTTTTAATATGTCGTGCGTATTTCTAGTTTAAGATAAAAGATTCAAAAGCTCTTTTTGTATTCTTAAATTTGGTGATCAAATTAAGACACGAAACTCCTCCTAAAAATTTACGGCGTTTACACCTAATTATATTATTTTATTATGATTAAATAAAATATTAAAGTTATAATAAGAATTAATTAATTATGATTTAGTGATAACATTGTATATGAAAGACATGTGTCATGACCATATTTAAGTTCTTTAATTTTTTTAATTAGCACACTTAAATGCTTTTTGTCTTGGTTCTCAAAGGGGTCACACTGACATGTAGGGGTGTCAATGGTTTTCAAAAAACGGACTTAACCGACCGAACCGTATCGGACCGAACCGATTTGTAGGTTTATTTTAATAAAATCAATGGTTTTTATATAAATTTATAACCGTACTGAATAATTAGGTTGGTTTATAATTTTATAAAAATAAACCAAACAAATACCGAACCCTACCGCATAAGTTTATATGTGTAAAATATATTCTATATATTAAATTTAAATATAAAATTTCGCCTTAGGTTCAGGATGATGAAAACGACTACAAGGCGGCAACATAATTAATACCTAAAGTTCCAACTCTGAAATCTATTATACTACTCCTATTGAAATTAAATTAGTTCTACCATCTCTAGTAGTAACTAGCTTATAAACACAAGGTATTCCAATGATCTTGGATACAAATCTACAAAGTATTAGATATCTTTCCTCTCATAAGATTTTATATTTCTCTTATTTTGGATACTTAATCTTAGTAGACTCAGTTCTCGAGTCCCATCTTGATTGATTTTTGCCCATCGTGCCATCTAAATTATACTTTTTGTCTTTGCTTAACATTGTTTTACACTACCATAAAATAGTGGAATTAATCTTTATTCTTTTCGTCTTTCATATTTTCTTGATTCATCATCTTTTAAACAGTAAAAATGTTTCGGGAGTTTTTGCCAAAGTCCTATAGAAGTATGCATGATATTGTACCTATAACTTTTACTAGTGAATATAACATGATGTTCTTTTTTAAGAAAAAAAATACCGAAAATTAATCAAACCGTACTGATACCGAAGAGAAACCGAAGTGATGGGACGGTTTCGAAAAGTTTAATTTTGGTGCTACAAAATGAAATAATCCAAAAATTAATATAATATAAATTTTATTAAATAACCTACCGAACCGTACCATTAACACCCCTACTGACATGTAGCAGTTGGTATTTGGTACAACTGAATTTGGGCCCATCCCTTGTTACATTCCAGCATTTACTTTAAACTAGAAATTAAAACTTCTACACTTAAGTTAGTAATGTCATTTTGAAAAATAAACTAGATTAGCATCAATTTAAAAAGATACGGTGAAGGAAATGAGAAAAGCACAAAATCAGTGTATAAATTGTTAACACCAAAAAGTTAGATAAAATGGTACTCCCTCCGGATAAAAAAAAGTGTTCACTTATCAAATCAAGAAAGAATTAACCTTATTTATTCAGATTTGCTCCTATTAAGTGTTATATGATCAAATCCCAATACCTATTTTAATTAGGGGTAGCTTAGTCAAATTACCTGTTTTTGTCTAGAAGTTAGTAATTTCTTAAGGGTGTGCAAATGGCTAAGTGAACTCTTTTTTTTATCCGGAGGGAGTAGTAGTAAAGATTTCTCTACTCTCAATTATATATATTTTTTTTAGAGAGAAAAAGTATAGCTAAGAACTTTTTGCCCACGAGTAGGGGTGTTCATGGGTCGGTTTGGATCGGTTTTGAGTTAAAACCAAAACTAAATCAATTTAGTCGGTTTTTAAAATTACTAAAACCAAACCAAACCAAATATAATACATATTCATCAGTTTGGTTCGGTTTGGGTCGGTTTTTTAGTTTTTAAAAAACTAATTGTATTTCTCTCTTTCATATTTTTCACCTATAATTAGGAAAGAATTTTCTCTACAATTAGGAGAGAATTTTCTATCTTTTCCAACTTGTAATTCGTTATTTACCTTTTATTTTGGTAGCTATATTTTTTTTGGATTAGGGAGAAAGTTTCTTACGATTTATCAGTTTTTATTAAGTGAATAAAGTTTATAAGAAATACAAAAAATAAATCTAGGCAAATTTCACAGTTGTTTCTTTGAATAAATGAGTTTGAATCCATGAATTTCTTTTTAAAAATGGACTTAAGGTATAAAATTCATTAGCCTATTAGAGATAAATAAATTTTGAAAAGTATACTAATTATTTAAAAGTATTTATAAAAATGAATACATTGTTTGTGTGTGTGTGTGTGTGTATATATAGATATATATAATTATAAAAATTATGTATGAAATTTGTCGATTCTGTTCGGTTTTTTCTTCGGTTTGTTTTTAGTAAAACCAAAACCAAACCAAATATTATCGGTTTTAAAAATTTAAAACCAAACCAAACCCAACCCAAATAAATATCGGTTTATTTAGTCGGTTTGGTTTGATTTTCGATTTGGATTGGTTTTTAACCAAACCGTGAACACCCCTACCCACGAGGTAATCTATTCAATAATACACTTATTATATACTTTACATGATATATGAGTGATTTATAATCTACATACGATAAATATAATTGAATTGTTTCTAATCTATAATTGTAGCAAGAAAGACGTACTTTAATGGAATCTGATAAAACTTGATTATGAAGGGAAGCCTACTGGATTATAAGCTGCAGTGAATTTTGTAGTTACTTATTTTTCTTGCTATTATGAGTTTATAGTTAACGTTAATGAAATTCGAAATTAATTTCATGTATCCATCTTTTAGTCTATTACCTCAAATTTATGTAATCAATTTTGTAACGAGAATTCGTAATTCAATTATGCCTAATTCCATATATCACTGAAAATGAATGACACTGAAAAATGTTAGATTCTGTCTAAAATACACAAGTAGATTCTGTCTAAAATACACAAGTAAGCTAGTTGATACGTATGGAAAATTGGCAAGTGTAACTAATTACGTTACCAACTAGATGTTGATTCAAGATTTAAAATTTATGGATTCCTATAGCGACCTCAAGTTAATACTGTAATAATAAGTGGGTGCACAGTTATTATTTATAGATATTTACTAGATTTTTTAATATATATACAGAGTCTGGACAAAAGCTAATGAATTCCCGTAAACCCTTGCCCTGGCTTCTAGATTGTTGGGTGCACCATTGATGATTGTAAGCAAGTTAATGGCAATCACACATAATGATTTTCCTAAATTAATTGAGAGCTGCTAGTTACAATTATAACACTGTATCATGTGCGTACCAATTTCGATATGACAAATGAAGAGAAAGCACTAATGCAGATAATGATGATTAAGGAATTAAGCACAAGCAAATTAAAGGCGGTCCCCTCTTCAACTCCTAACACTTAATTTGACGTGATTGAGAAATGCAGTAATGCCTCTTATATAGTGGCTAATCTATGCTCCTATTTTTGTTCTCTTTTTTTTTTTTTTCTCCATATCACTGTTTAAAAAAGCCTCACTTTGTGTATCAAGTGTTCAAGAGAAAGTTTAACATACTCGACAGGAACATGGTGATTCGAACAAGGCTATTGATCAATAGTATTAAAATATTCTTAGTCAATTCACGTGGAGCATACATTATATTATGCTGCTAAGGTCGTGGTCTAGTGCTGTGATTGTGAATAATAGGGAAAACGTAAAGCCCTTCGTCGTAATCACTTCTAGAACACGCAGGTGAATAGAATTACCTAGCTAGCTTTAATTGCCAAGAACAAGATGTAACGCTAGCTTGGTGTGTTAATTACCTATATATATAAATACCCTTTAACACAAATGAGTAATGAGGGAAAATGTCAGAGAGATTACCTCTTCCTTGGCTCCTCCAAATGAGTATTTACAATGTGAAAATTGGTGATGGTGAAAATGTCATCACAAGAGTTGCTGACCGTGAAGCTACTATGAGTCATGGCATCTCCGAATTAAGGAGTGAATTGAAGTCTGATCCAAATCCAATTGTTGGTATTGATCTCGTAAATAGTGGCGATTTGTTGCTCTTCAATGTGAAAAAAAGGTGCCTAATCATTCAATAAAATCGCATTTTAGCCTTGAATGATAAATATCAAGTCCCCAGTTTTCTAGCCTCGTTTCTTCAAGACAAGAACATCACATTTGTTGGTCCTAGCTAGACACATAAACAACAAATCGTTTACATGGAGTGGTGTTTATCAGAAATTTGATTTTAAGACAGTGGTGGATGTTGGATATTTGGCTGCTCAGATAGGTAAAAAGCCAAAGTTTTGAGGCTAACGTTATCGAAGATTTTGGTTGAAGTTGGTCACTTCTTTTAATATAAAGTTACTATAATTAAGTCACATAGTATAAGTACACAACTATTTAACCGTGATAATTTAAAAAGTTAATGAAAAAGTTACGATAAATTTTACCATTACAAAAAAAAAAAAAAAAAAAAAAAGACTTCACTTTTTGAAAAAGAAAAAAAAAAAGATTAACTTGAAGGATTTTTTTAGCCAAATTCCCAAAATTTCTCAAGAAAAATGATTGGACAATGATTTTTCTCTTTTTCTATGTCACAAGAAACAACATGAATGTCAAAAGAAACAACATGAATGTCAAAAGAAATTAAAAACTAAACGTATAAGTGACAAAGAAAGTGAAAAGGAAGAACGGGGCAGATTTTATATTGGGAAAAAAAGGAGGAAAACTGGAAATATCAGCTAAACATTACTCTAAGTTTTTTTTTTTTTTTTTTTTTTTTAAAAAAAAACAATTGTATCGACTGAGGATCGAACCCTGCCACCCCCCAAAACTACAACCTTAAAGGCAGCCTCCAAACCAAAGCACCCAGTCGGCTTTTTGTTCAGTGGGTGCTATTACATTATTATGTAGCATTTCTAATCAGTTTCTATTCGGATATATATAATTTACGTCGGGGTTAATGGGTGCTCGAGCCCCGTTAGGTAGTATGTGGGTCCGTCCCTGGCTTTGGGCTAGTACGTTAGAAGAGTTACTGGTTGAAGTTGATATTGTTGATATTAAGAGATCAATTATTGCTAATGGATCATTTCGTTTCAAGTGGGAATCATCTGCGGTTCTGTAGGAGGAGGAAGTGAAAGTTGCAATGTATGAAGTGTATTCATGAATTACAATTGCAAGCAAGCTGGTTACTGAGGTGATGATGATTGGGGCAAGTACATATTCGTGGACATGAAAAGACAAGTCATACACAAAGCATGATTGTAAGCAATGTTTGAAGTGCACAAGCACGCCTTATTCTCCCGAATTATGTACAAACTACTCTAATGTAACCTATGCGTGGACAGTAACTTTCCATTTTAAAGTTGGTATTTTATTAGTCCCGCTGTCACTTTTACTCGTCCATGATGGACTTTGTACTTCCGTTAAAAAATAATAAATGAAGTGTACATTTTACGATAACATCCATATTAATTAGTGTATAGTATGAATTTGGGACATGATAATGAATAATAAATGTTAAGGATAAAACACAAACAAAAAAAATCTCTTAACTTGTTAAAGTGAACAAGTAAAAGTGAAACTTGATGTTTAGCATAGCATGCAAGTAAAAGTCTAACAAAGAAAGTATGACCTTATGTTACCCAAAACTGTTTAAAATTCTATACTATCATACACAAAGAGAGTATAATCCTATATTATCCAAAAACTATATAAAAATATTAGTTCTATGCTATCCTATACAAAGAGATTATAATGATATGTTGTCCAAAACTATTTTAAAATATTAGTTTATGCTATCATATACAAAGAGAGTATAATCCTATGTTATCCAAAACTATTTTAAACTATTAGTTATATGCTATGCTATTATACAAAGAAATTATTAGATTATCTTTGCATAACAATGTTCTAGATGCATTTCATATATGAAAGATATAGCGAAACAAACCTACATAATACTGTAGCTACAAAACCTCTTGGCCTGTTTATTGTCCGGGCTAAAACATTTAAAGATATTCTTTAATTTACTTATAAGAATTGTTCATTTTGGATCAAGTTCTCATTTAATGAGCAGAGAGGTAGCTTCTTCAAAATGATCTCACATCATTAAAACACATAACATTTAGTCGCTTCTTTTTATTTCTATTTTTGAGGTGGAACTTTGTTCACCACGATCCGTATTTTTTATGGGCTAATTTGAAAATTAGTTGTGCATCACTTACATCAATCTAGTATTTATCCTAACACAAAGGCCACTGACTTCTTACGTCTTCAAAGCAGTGCCAACTTTACCCCGAAGCAACTAAACCACAGGCTTTAGATCCCAAAAAATTAGAGGCCCCAACAAATTGACCCTACCATTTGAGGTGAATACGATGAAAGAAATAGATAATTAAATCAGTAGTTATTCTCTTGTTCTTCAATTACTTGAATCAATTTTGTTTCGATCCTAGGTTTCTATGTTATGTCTATCCTTTGAAGACCTCTCTATAGACACACTTTACGCTAATTGTTTAGAACGTGGAAAATGTTCTAGATTGGATTTGGAATGATAAGTCAGTTGGTTAAAAGAATTGGTTACATTATCAAATGGAAAAACAATATCACAAGAACATGATTGTAAGAAAAAATAACAACTTTTCATCTCAAAAGCTAAAGAATAAGCTTCAAAAGAAAATATATTTATAATATTTTTTAAAAATTAAGGCCTTTTTATTACTATTAGCTTTAGGCCATCAATTCTACTGAGCCGCCCCGGCTTCAAAGCTATGGTAAAGGTAGCAAAGCAGCTCGTAGAGGGGCAAAGAAAATAAGTTGGGCCCCACGTTATAACTCTGCTATCTTCACTCGTTTCACCAAAACTATTGACTCTTAATCTCTGAAGCTAATTGTTGGGATAAAACATCCAACCTAAAAAATATATTTTACACTATCTATTTTGAGTCAATTCTACGAGATTTTTTCCAAATCGCCTCACACTATTAAAAATATGGAACACCTTATAGGTAGTTTATTTATCATTTCTACTTCCCATGTAGAACTTTTGACATACATACCCAGCATTTATGCGGTTGATAAAACCAAAAGCATTATATTTGTCATTTTTCTCTTTTTATATCTAAAATGCATCAACGAAATAAAATGGAATATCTTGAGGGAAAAATATTCGTATAAATTATAACGAGGGGTGTTCAATAACACCACGGCAATATAGCTGTTTTTCAAGAGTATCTGTCAAAATCAACTGCTTTATTTTGTGCTGCATTTCGTTTAAATAGACAATGCGATGCGAAGACTGAAATAAAAGTTGCTGAAATTTGTCCTAGTCTTAGTTGAATTTCACAATTAAAACTTTATACAATAAAAATGGAAAAATCAATTAGATTAGATAACAAAAAGAATTCCAACTTTGGTATTGGAAAAATCAATTAGATTTTTTTGTGCTTCTGTAAAGTGCCATAACGAATACCACAATACAATATTTTTACAGTGACTTTTTGAAGCCTTAACCTTATATATTCAAATAATGCTAATGAACTCATCAAACCTCTTCCGCCATTGAACTGGTCATTGTTATTAATGACATGAAAATCAAGAGTTTGCTACTAAATTGTCATTGCCATTAACAGGCATTCGAGGATCCTTGTGAAACTGTAATGTGAATGATGTAAAGATGGGAAAATGTAAAGCCCTTGTCCAAGTCACTTTAAGATGCCAGATGAAATGAATTAGCTATATCCACACTTAAATTTCCAAGAAGATGTAACGCTTGTTATGTTCAAGTTACCTTTATAGAATACCCCTTTAACACTAATGTATAATGACCAGCTAGCTTACCATCGAAAATGTCCGAGCAATTGCCCCTTCCTTGGCTTCTCCAAATCGGCATTTACAATATGAATATTGGTGGTGAAAATGTCATCACAAGAGTTGCTGACCGTGAATCCACTATAAGCCATGGCATCTCCGAACTAAGGAGTGAATTGAAGTCTCCAAATCCAATTGTTGGAATTGATTTTGTAAATGTTGGAGATTTATTGATCTTCTATGTGAAAAAACGGTGCCTAGTCATTCAATATCGCATTTTGGCCTCTTTGAATGATGAATGTAACATCAGAAGTTAAATAACCTCGTTCCTGCAAGACAAAAATATCACATTTGTATGTCCTCCACGTATAAGCTTCAATATATTTCTATATAATTGTGATTTTGAGAGATTCTATTTTAAGACAGTGGTGGAAGTTGGGTATTTGGCTGCTCAGATTCGTAAGAAACCAAAGCTTCTTACTAGTAAACTGGAAGAGTTAATGGTTGAAGTTGGTATTATATTATTGATATTAAGAGACCAATCATTGCTAGTGGCTCGATGCGTCGTAACTGGCAATTGTCTGTGGTTCTGACGGAGGAGGAGGTGAAAGTTGCAATGTATGAAGTCTATTCATGCTATCAAATTGCAACCAAGCTTACTGATGAGGTGATGATGATTGGGGATGCTACTCGTGGACAGTAACTTTCGATTTTAGATTTGGTATTTTATTATGATCCTATGTTATAGTACAAAAACTATTGTAAGATCTTAGTTCTATGATATCATATAAAGAAATTCCTAGATTGTCTTTGCATAATGTTCTAGATGCATTCCATTTATATGTGAACGATTGTTTGCACAATCTAGTTATGCCGTTGATGAACCCAATTAATCACCGTGTTGGTTCTGGTGAACGCTTGTTTACACCGTCTATAACAACAACATACCCAATATAATATGCAGACCTTACCCCTACCTTTTGACGGATAGGGAGGCTGTTTTCGATGGACCCCCGACTCAAGGAGAGATGAAAAAGCATCATTAATAATAGGACGACGTAGTAAAAGAAAGAACAATCAATCCAAAGCAGTATAGCAAGGCATAGCAAACTACTATCAAAGACAAGGACCTACAAGAGTAATACTACGACTACTAGTATGCATGGATAAGTAAAGACAACACTCAATTAATAACTAACCCTCTACCCTAATTTGTGTCCCTTGTTTACGCAATCTAAACTCAGCAAATGATTTTGCTACTGACTAAGAAACTGTTAACTATAATATATACTCCGTACTTATATATATTCCTATGCTTACGCTGTCTACTAGCCTGTTTGACCAAGCTTTTTTTTTTTCCAAAAGTGCTTATTTGAAAAAAAAAAGTGAGGTGTTTGGCCGTGCTTTTGGGAGAAAATACGTATTTTTGAGGAGTAGCAAAAACAGTTTTTCAGAAGCTATAAAAAATAGTTTTTTTCCAAAAACATTTTTTTTTTAAAGTACTTTTTAGAAAATACAATTAGAAATATTTTTTAAAAACTTGGTCAAACACTAATTGCTGCTCAAAAGTGCTTTTTAAATTAATAGACCAAATAAAAACTGCCTATCAGCAAAGTACTTTTCAAAAGCTTGGCCGAACAGGCTATACATCACACCCCTTTGGGTGCGAGCGACCCTTCCCGAACTCTGCTAATGCGGAATGCTTTGTGCACGCCCTCTACTTATATTCCTGTGCCATACTAAAACAATGAGATTCACTATGGAAAGATAGTTATTTGAAGAATTTTACATGAAATGATTATTTGAAGAATTTTACATGAAATGAACTCCTCTCAAGCACTTCTCTTACAAGCCCGAAAATAATTCTCTATCATTCTGAAGCAGCCGTTTTAGATGGATCACCACACCCTTGATGGTAAACTCTCTTTCCCTCTTCCTTCTATATCCAAACAGAGAGACGTACCAATTTGGTTATTTCCTTTTTAATCGTCTTAAATAATTTAGCTCCTTACCAGGTGTCAAAATATCTTGTGGAGTACTGACTTGGAATATATTCCAATATTATATTTGTCGTTTTTCTTTTTATAACCAAAAAAAATGCGTCAATGAAGGATAAAGGAATATCTCGAAGGAAAAATATTCTTATAATGAGGGGTGGTCAATAGCACCACGGCAATCTAGCTGTTTTTCAAGAATATCAGTCAGAATCAATTGCTTTATTTTGTGCTGCTTTTTGTTTAAGTAGATAGTGCAATAAGAAGAGACTGAAATAAACTGACTGAAATTCTGTCCTAGCCCAAGTTGAATCTCACAATTACAATTAACTTAGTAGAATAAAATTGGGAAAATCAATTACATAAGATAACAAAAAGAATTCCAACTTTGATACAATTTTGTTGTCTTTTTGGTGCATTTTTTCCAGGTTGGTGGGGTAATCGTCATTTTCCATTTTGTTTCTTCTTTGATTTAGTGTGATAGTTTTCTTTTTGTGCTCGATTTGATAATTGTAAATTAATCAAGAATGCAAAGTGGTATAGCATCTGCTTATTTGCTATGGGTATATTCCTGTAATGGAGGATGAAGCACTGTTTGCCTTAATTTCATAAAAAATGTCAGGACGATAAAATTTCATATACTAGCAGCTATTGATTTTTTTGTAGTTGTAATGATTCATATAGTTTTCTAACAAATGTAGTTCGTTCATTGTTTTTACTTAAATCTGATTGCTTTATAACTTAAGAGGACAAGAGACCTCATTGTTTTATAACTGTGGTGTTTGGGAATTTGCCTTAATATAGTTAATATGTGATCATAGTTGATTGTATAAAACACTTCATAGCCTTGATGGAGATAAGACGTGATCATAGTTGGATCGTAGAAACCACTTCATCTGAAAATTCAAAACTAAAATAGCAGGAGCCACGTTTGTTTGTTTGTTGTATTTGCAAAATACGCCCTTTCACATACAATCCTAAATCATTTTCTTGGACCCACCCATTATGTTTTTATTAATGTGGCAGTGACAATTGAACTGTGTAAATCGTTCAGCTTATTAGAGATGATACACTTTTAGTTTATGTCTACAAGACTACAACAATCCTGACAAGCAGTACCTTTCTTTATGCCTTTTGAAAATTCCACTCTGTTGTGCTTCTGTTAAGTGCTATTACAAATATCAAAAATACAATAGTTTTACAGGGAACTCTTGAACCCTTTGACCTTATATTCAAATTATGCTAATCAAACCTCTTCTATCCCTGAACTGCTCATGCTTTTTAAAAACATGAAAATCAAGAATTTGCTACTAGATTGACATTGCTATTAACAGGCATTGGTAAATGACCATTCCAAATAGAACCAATTTTCTAACTACAAACAAGTATCTAAAGAATTTTAGCTATGAGTGCCAGGAACTCCGACAAATCAGTCTATGCACTTGCCTGGCCCTAAGACTTCAGCAAGATCTTGACTCACGGGGAGCATCATCAACAGCACTTGGTGCATTTCTTGCCTTAAGATCATCGACGTAATTCTGGTATATGTAAGTACAGAAGCCCCAAATGGCCATCAGCATGGCAATTATCTTCACACCGTTCATCTTGTCATGGAGGATTACCACAGCAGCAATAGGGGTGATCGCCAAAGAAAGAGTACTAATAACATTAGAGAACAACGAGGACACCACAAAAACCAAACCTACAACCCCAACTGAGCAAATCTGCCAAGCTATAGCTGTCCAAACCAGAGTCATCACATATGCAAGTTTTCCAGCAGTAAAACTACCCATTTCCCCTTGCAAAGTCTTCCATTCCCCGCTAGCAAAGAGACCCACTGTAGAGACCCCGGTAGCTACAAGTGCTGTGTATATTTGCATCTCCAGAACCACAGAAAACGTTTCTTTCTTTAGAACCTTTTGGAATGAAAGCTGCATAAGGGAAAGCAAGAGAGCGTACATAGCTGAAGCGGCAAGAGTAGCTAGAAATCCAATGACATATTTCGACTTAGTTACGCCCGCAGGCTTATCAGAATCGTCGTTAACAGCAAGAAGAGAAGCAGATAAAGAGAGCACGACCACAGAATTCATGATCAATGCTGTGAATTTTTGATGGTTTAGGAAGAAAGAGAGGACTGCACTGAAAACCAATTGAGTTGCACAAATAAGGGAATAAGTAGAAGCGGAGAGATACAATAGTCCGATGGAATACAACATGTTGTCTCCTGCAACCAGTGCACCAATTACGAAATAGATTACGCTAACCGTGATGATAGAAGATCGAGTGGAGCCTTCTGAATGATTTTGAGGAGAAGAAATGAAAAAGTAAGGAATGAAAAGAATTGGAAAAGCAGCTGTCTGGATGACGGTGGCCATCCATTTACTATTTCCACCCTTCTCATAGTAAAATCTTCCCAAAATTACAGCAGCAGCTTGACCAACTAGAAGGAAAATAATGTTGAGTGCCACCAGAAGCCAAAAGTGCAGACGGTTCAGCTTCGCCAGCGGATGCTGCGCATTTGAGGCACTATCTTTTCGCAAAATTGGTTGCTGATTATCTGCTGTTACAACAACAATCATGAACATACTGAGTGTGGTATCACCAAATACAAAGAACACAACCAATGAAGTTATCAAAGACAGAATGCAAGAGGAGGTTATAGAGTCACTTGTCCTGTTCCTCTAATATTACATATCTAGATACCTCAAATTAATATACCTCATAGTTACTTTGTGCAGGAAAAAAAAAAAAAAACCACAGGCAGTTATTCAGGGACAATTATTGAGAAGTAATCCAAGAACAACAACTACTACTACTATGTCTCATTACCAAACAGATCCAACCTTTTCTTTAAATTTCTCAGGTTTGCAAAAGATGTGAGGGCTCTGTGGGACTAATATGGATCAATTTCATTGGCAGTGCAGTACGCAAAAGAAGTGCTTTTTACTTCAGCTAAAATTTTGATTCTTCACCATTAAAAGAGAAGGAAAATAAAGCTTACCCCACAGTACCTTCAAGTGTATGAAACAACAATAACTCAGAGCTGAAAATGTAATAACTTAAACTCATATACTTGACACAATGGGAAAAAAAATCTTCTATCATTTCTGCCTTCTAAATTTACTGTTTGACCAAGAAAAAGATTAACACTTTTTCTCAAATTTATGGATGATAAGGGGCGGAGCCAGATAGGGCTAAGGGGGTTCATCGGCGGAAAATTACATTGTTTATATATAGTTAAAATTACTTTTTATGTATGTATGGACTATAGTATATGTTGAAACCCCTTTGACTTTTTCACGTGTTTACTTCTATGTATTTTGAACCCCAATTCTTTATTCATAGTAAGGGAAACAAAAATACATCCGCATGGAAACAGCAAAGATGAATCCAATTAATCCCCTTATCCTAACACAACCCACAATACTAATAACTCAACAACATAGTGATCAGAAAGAAACCAGAAAATCAAGCCACAGAAACCCCAAGAATCCCTTTTCCCATTTGAAACAACCCAATGACCATAAATAAACGAAATCCCACAAAATATAAACAAAAAATGAATAGGAATATCACATGTATTTATGTAAAAATACAGATAAAAGGAGAAAGGGATGACCTGTCATGGTGGAAAAGAAGGAAAAAAATTGGTCAAGCGGCCACAATAGCAGCCTTAAAGTCAGAGAGAAGAACGGAACTTCAATAAAATACAATTATACAAATGTACTAACCCAATCCAAATTTAAAGGAGATGGAAAGCGGATAGCTGAATTTACTACTACACCCACCCACTACCCCTTAAATATTACGTAAGAAAAAAGAAAAAGAACGTTGGAAATTGAAGGCATATTTCGAAGGGTCATCAAACGAAAATCAATGGGAAAAAAATAGAAAACTGAAGACGATTGAAACTGGCGGTGCCTGGGTATTCACCAATTGGAAGGTGACACGTGGGGACAATTATATGAGAGACTCGTGACGAATAAATGAGAACATAGTTTTTTTGTATATATATATGTTTGACTTGAAGAAAGCCAAGAAAGTGGTGTACGTACTTTTTAATTGGATTGGATCAAAGTGATTAGATTCACCATCTAAAGGTGAAAGACCGAAAGGTATGAGAAGGGTTTGTGTAGCGTAATGTCTCGGGCAATTTGCACGATTGTCCTTCTTTGGGGGTGGTCTATAATTTTTGTCCCTCAAATTGCGGTCTTTAACTTTTACCCTTTTTTAAAAAGGTGATTGAAAATATTCTGAAATTTTGAATATTTTTGAAAGGCAAAAATTAAAAACTAGTGCCTTTGAAGGGCAATCATCACGAAAAATTGTAATGCCTGTCAATTAGGACGGCCAATTTGCACGATTGTCCTTATTCGGGGGTGGTCTTTATTTTTTGTCCCTCAAATTGCTGGTCTTTAATTTTGTCCTTTCTCCTAAAATACTCCGATGTTTTAGGTTTAAATCCCGGTTCAGTAAAAAAAAAATCGCAAGGCAGAATTTCATAGAAAAATTAGGCCTGTTCGAACAAAACGTAAGACCTAACTTTTGTAGAATCCCAGCAGAGTAAAAAAATATATATATATTCGTAAGGCAAAATATGTCTTAAGGCATAACTTTACCCCTCGGCCTGCATAATTTTTGCCTTAGGCATAATTTAAAATTCCAGGAGTTATGCCTAATAAGGCCTAACTTGAAACTACAACATAACTAGGCCTTAGGCATAAAACTACAGTTAGGCGGATAAGGCCTATCTTGAAACTACAACATCAACAAATGGGCAATTTGCAGGATTGCCCTTCGCTGGGGGTGGTCTTTAATTTTTGCCCCCCAAAATGGTGGTCTTTAACTTTTGCCCTTCAGGCAGAATTTATACATGGGCAGAATTTGCAAATTTCTGCCCATACAAATTCTGCCTTAAGGATAGATTTGCGAAATTCTCATTTTGCGATTTTTTTTTTATTTGAGTGGAGTTCGAACCCACAACCCTAAGACAGCGAAGAGCAAAACTTAAAGACCACCAATTTGAAGGACAGAAATTAAAGACCACCCCAAATGAAGGGCAATCCGCGCAAAAAAAAAAAAGTAACAAAATTAGGTCTTATAAGGCCTAACTTTCGCGAAACCTAGCCTTGTTTTTTTTTTTTTTTTTTTTACCGAGCCGGGGTTCAAACCCAGAACCTCGAAAAAAATTAAAGACCAGCAACTTGAGGGACAAAAATTAAAGAGCAGCGCGTTTGAAGGACAATCTGTGCAAAAAAAATAAATTGGGACTAATGGCTGATATGGTGTAAAGCGACGTTTGGTACAAAGAGTAGTTATACAAGAATCTAATTTTTTTGGTCAAGGTGTTTGGGCGATAGCTTACACGCAACTCAATTATTTCATCGAATACTTGTCACCTATCGCCCACACGCAACTCAATTATTTCATCGAATACTTGTCACCTTTCATGTATATGTATTTCTTTTTTAAACTTGATCCTAGAACCTCATGATATTCCTCTCCCTTCATTGATCACCAAATCAGAACCTTGAGTGATATATAATTAACGAATAATGATAGAATGTTATAAGAAATTGATAGTAACACATACTTTCACTGATTAGTGTTTATGCACACAGGTGAAAAGAAAAAAAGAAATAATCAGATTGAAGAAATTAAAACTTATACAGATTTCATACTATATCATACCATCATAAATTTTTATTTTTCTTACAAGAAGCCTTTCTTTAAAAGCATTTATGTCATTTGACATGCTTTTAATGAAAGATTGTTAACACGAGCTATTCATTCATTGATAACCCGAAGACACATATTGAAATTGTGCACTATGGTCTAACTAGAGTGCCGTTTTTGTACCATTTATCTTAACATACACAAATTTCCAGACAAGGTTTGAAAAGACTTACTGAAACATGTATCGAAACCAATAGTAGTGTATAGCAACACAGATTGTGTGAGATTCTTTTTGTTTCAGAAATTGGCGGACCGAAAAAAGTAAAATTTTGGCTCCACTAATTTTTTGTAAAAGAAAATAAAAACTCACACAGCTTGTATCAATTGTGTGAGACACAAAATAAAGTTCCTCACATTCAACCATTACTCGCTCAAGAACGTCCAACCAAAATTTCCGATTACAAAATTGCAATGAATCAGCTGATAACATGCTCTTAGAAGACTTGTTCCATAAGGGGGCTGCTAAATAGCATAGGTCTAGAGACTGATACAAATAAGTGACACATACTACGTCTTACTCAGCTAGGATGACAAGCTCCTGTGTCCAACTTTAACAAAAACAAAAAATTCAAATTTTACGGTTGTCAACGAAGAACTTTACAGACAATAACTGTTGTCGAAAACAAAATAAAAGAACCTGAGTCGAAAACTATAGAATTGCAAACCATAAAATTAACAAGCACATCCTCCTGATTGTGCCTGTGATTGGGATGCATTTGTGTTGCTTGACTTGAGGTTGACATCAACCATGTCTTCTTGCTTAGCTGAAGATAGTGTCTCCATTCCTGGCAAAGCTGCCGCAATTTTCCTAAAAAGAGGCTGCAAGAGTTGAATATGCATCAGCAACAAAATAGCAAGTGGGTGCAAGAAAAGCAGTTGAGAACAATAACTCGGTAACATCAGAGCACTGATGTTCTTTTTTTTTTTAAAAAAATAAAAATAAAAATAAAAGGGAACCCGTAGCCGCTACCCTTCGGGTGCGAAGAGGGTAAACCCTAATCCAGTGTAATAGCCAACAAACCACACATGAGAGACAAACTGCACTAGGCAAGCCCCGTGCGACGAGCTCGACCCAGAAAGCATGCTCAAAGCACTGATTTTCTCGCATGACAGCACAAATGATGCAGATTGTTATCTTCCATACGAAAGATAAGACTTCCTCACATTTTATTGAAGCAAATTATAAAACTAACATCACTTACTTTAATATTGAATCCAGCTTTCGCACTGGTTTCAATAAACATCACATTTAGTTCGCGAGCTTTCCCTTCTCCTTCCTCAATTGAGACTTGCCTGCAATTTTCCACAGGACCAAAGAACGCAAAAGAATTATGTCATAGGTATAGTAATTTTTTTTTTTTTTTTTGATAGGTTCATAGGTATAGTAATTATAAGAATAACCATAACAACACAGTACTCCAGTTGTAGATAGCACAACACAAATCTCACTAACATTTAACCATTCCTGGGGCACAGAGCCACAGACTACTTGTTCCCTATAAATCTCTACCATTTCTTCCACATAGAATGGAACTTGTAGCAAATATTTAACCATTCCTGGGGCACAGAGCCACGCTACTCGTTCCCTATAAATCTCTACCATTTCTTCCACAGAATGGAACTTGTAACACAGATAAAGAAAGTGGCAGTTACTTTATCACTCCATGAGGAAATGCAGATTACCTCTATTACTGAACAAAATAGATGAAAAGGTTACAAATCCTAATACTTGAGCCCCAGTGCATTACTAAGGAACTTTCTATTTAGATCAGACAATGCTTAAACTACATTCCTATTCAGCAATTATAACATACTGAATGATCATGAACTAACAATAACTAAAACTAACTCATTGAAGACGAAGAGTTTCCGAAAGCACCCATACAGGTAGCTAGTCAAACAATCACATAAATGTCAACTCACTTCTGCTGGTCAACAGTACAACTCAGACCAAACTAGGGCATCCCAACAACTAAAGCCTGAATAAGATCCAGAGCACCAGCGGAAAATAAGAATCTCATCTACCCTAATAATTTTCCACCCCAGCTTAGTCAAGAGCTTCATACTTCATAGTTCCTGATATGGCTGAATAAACTAAATCTTAATCACTATTAAAGGATAAGTGTTGACAGGATTCATACTGTAAGTAAAGATGTGTAGCTAAATAAAGAAAACTAGCAGCTCAGTTCAGTCGCTATATTACACAAGTTTCAAGTACTTTTAAATGAACTGAGCATTTATAAATGGAAATCATAGCTCATTTCTTTATATTTCCTTTGAGCTAGTTCTGCGACCAAAGAATATATTGAGACCCTACGTTTTTCAGTTCGACAATGTCTATTCATATCTAGATAGGTTTTGTAAGCTTAAGGAAAAAATGTTGGATATCCAAGCAAAAAGAACACATGAATGCAACGACAATTATATTCAACTAGGCTATGGGTTATGCAATAATAAGATATCTTCAAGTCTCCTTCAGATAAAAGAAGGGGATGGTCAAGAACTTCAAGCACAGTTTCTGTGGCTTAAAGCCCACATGTTTACTGTACAAGAATTACAACATCAAGACCCTACTATTCAAAGCTGGCCATGACATTTTCAAACTTAGATGCTTCCATGATACGTCGAATCTACAACCAAATACTAGTCATTTCGAACCCTTTAAATTTTTCCCCACATACATTTATCCAACTTTTTATACAATAATGTCAAAGGCTCGCCTGAGGCCCCCTTAAACTCTCAAGTTATGTTCAAACAGGCCGAGTAAGTCGCCTCGCTAAGCTGACGCTTCATTTCAAGCATCAAGAAGCTAAGGCATCTGTCATCACCTATAGGCTCTACCTTGAAGAGACCACGAAAAAAGAACTATATCACTTAATATTGTTTTTTTTTTTTTTTAATTCCTTTGTCATATAGTAGTTGCTTGTGTTTACAGCTATTATCCTTAAATGAAATATGTTTTTTTTCTTCATTTGTGTCTTTCTTCGTTAAAGCCTCACTTTATTTGCACTTTGCGCTTAAAGCTCCAAAAAGGATACAACTTTTTTTGCTTTTTGCCTTTGATAACATTGTTCTTATATTTGCCGTGTTTAGCCCCCTTCAGAAGCATAGGTTCTGGTATTTGGCAGGAGAGTTGCTAAAACATAAAAATCCAGCAGTAGTGATAAATATAACAGCAGCTGTCCAGTCATAATAGTTTGTCCTCTACTCCGAAAATGCATAACAAACAATTAGTACATAATGTAGAATCCATTTCAAATTATTCAACTTTTAACAATTTAGATTTTAGAGCTCTCAGTTTACTTTAACAGCTTCAAAAATAAAATTTAGAGCTCTCAGTTACTTGAATGCAAATAACTGGTGAACAGGATGATGTTTGACATCAATATGATTCTCAATCCCCTTCTATTTTCATCTTTTACATAATAGCTGGATATCACCACCTTTTTAAGGGGGTAAAAATGGGGGTGTTAACCATCAAGGAATTCTGTTAGTAGAGACCTTGACATAACAAAACCTAAATGCAGGAAGATAAGACCAGAAAATTGAATGAGATGAGCTAAGAGGACAAAAAGGAAGGTGAAGATTCCACATCACATCTCCAAAAAAAAAAAAAAAAAAAAAAAAAAAAGCTTCTCTAACTCTCACACGGTGCGTAAAGGAAAACAAGAATGAAAAAATTAACACTACCTCTTTTCAACAAGATCAGTTTTGTTACCAACAAGGACAATAATAACGTCACTGCCCCTCTCAGTTCGAACCTCCTCAATCCACTTTGAAGTGTTTAAGAAGGACTGCCTGCCTGGAACCAACAAGAAAAGTACAGTGTCACTTTAGCAAGGGATATGTCGTTGAAGTAATTCTTCTCCAAGCAAGGATAAAAGATAAACCAAGTATGATCAGAAAAAAACTGCACAGTATTGAATAGTGACATACTTGCAACATCATACACAATGACAGCAACAGAGGAGTCCCTAATATAGCTTGGTATCAGACTCCTAAATCTCTCTTGACCTGCAGTATCCCTGAAGTGTATCATGAAAAGGCAAATTTTAGAGCACTTCAAAATGTAAAATAATGCTACATCCAGCATCAAATGAACCAAACAAGAATCCTGGCATGAAATTTTTTCCAAATTAGTGAAAACATGTCACAGAAATTTTGATACCATGAACTGGTTTCATAAGAATGTCTTTGTCAGGCCGGGGCATTTTCATAAAATGGCTAGAAGTTTAATAATTACTCATAATCCAAATGGAAGGCATAGAGGAAAAACATAACCTAGCCTTGTAAGGCTAGATCGGATTTCTTTCTTTTTAATCCCTTTTTTCCCAACAGAATACTGAAGCAAGAGCAATTATATCTTTAGTCATTAACTAAAAAACCCATTTTACCACGATATATGAACTGACCAATTGTCGTCCTGATATATGTTACACCCATATAAAGGCTAGCTACATCACTTTTTCATGAAATAGGGCAAGTCAAGGCATAACATTTTACTGTTACTTGTCTTACCTCGAATAGATTAATGCTATCTCTCCTTAACAACATTCACAAATGTAAAGTACTAAGAATATTGTTAAAACAGCGTTTATGCTCATCACAGCAGGCATTGGCTCATCAAGAAGTATATCTTACCATAGCTGCAATCGTACTGTACGATCTTCAAGGTACATAGTCTTTGACAGGAAGTCAATACCAATTGTAGCCTGAACAAGAAATTCAATAATATGAGGATACCTGATAACATAACTTCTACTTTGAAAATAAATAAAAAAGGAAAACGGCTAAAATTTGGAAGAGAAGAGGGAGTTGTTCCTTCAAATGGAAATACTTCCCTAGAAGAGGGGAAGCAAGGACTAGAGTCTAGATTAAAAGCAGTTTCACGGTCAAAAAGACACGTAGGAATCCTATTCCATCAAGGCATGGGAATTGAGGCTTGTTTTAATCATTTGTCTAAAAGTCAGCAAATCACAAGACAAAGCGAATCATTTACTTCAGACCAAACAAAACAGTCAGCCACAGTAAAGGAAACATCAAACACTTTATCCAGAAAAAAGGAGGGAAAGAAAGATTTGAGAATTTATAATAAATTTCTGAATCTACGTTGGTCGAACTTAAAATATTAAGTTCAGATATATAGTTTGTCGAGAGAAGGGATCCATAGGATAGATTAGAGAATACATTCTAACTGTATCTTCGTGAGACTAATCCCTATGGAGAGCTGGTTTTTCAGGCATTATTTGATGTAACTCATTTACATACATAACACTCCCCAGAAGGTCCTGTCAGCTGTGGATTATCTTGTCAATAATGTTCAAGGAGAGCAGTTTTTCGGGTTATTAGAGAGTGAGGAGACGCATGACAATAAGCCACTACTTATGCCCATTTTCTCTATTCCTTTTCTTAATGAGAAAACCTACACTTTTACTAATTGTATATCACGAGTGTCCTAAATGCTTTAAAACTTTATCAGTTATTAAGGCAACCAGCTTCCAGAGATCAACCTACTCCAATCAAAATTCGCAAACAGAAAACTGACATATAGTCTTCAAATAATGTATTCTACTCTAAGCAAATAATATGACCAACAATACATTGTGAAATATCTATTATCGTATGCATTGATGCACACATCGAACAAATTATACATACAAGTGCCAATAGATGTGCTTTACAGATCACGATCTCGACAAATTACTAGTAAGTCGTTATGTAGCAAAACGAACAAACAGATCGGCTAACGAATTAAGAAAGCAGTATACCTGATAGGTGTTATCGAATTTATCATACATGAATCGGGTGATAATACTGGTCTTGCCGACGGATTGATCTCCTAAGAAGACAAGCTTATACTTAGCAAGAGCCGAAACCGGAGCCATCTAATCGGATCTTTTGGTCTAACGTGGCGGATCCGATCAGGATTTTCCGACAAGAGTATCAGAGATCTCGCCGGAAAATGATCAGCAAAGGGGAGTGTAGGGCTTAGCGAGAGAAATTAAGTGTTTGTGTGTTTGTATTGGAAGAGTAGCGTAGCGCGTGAGTGATTTTGTAACATGCTTTCATTACTTGAATGAGCACATGTTTTTTTGCTGGAAGCTGAATTTCATGTTCTTCTTTTTCTATTTTCTGGCCTTTTTTTCTTTTTTCGGGTTTCGGCGAAAAAAAAAGGATGCACACACACAAGGACTCTGCATTTTGTAACATGCTTTCATTACTTGGATGAGCACACTGGCATTATGGTGATTTGCTGGATCTCATTAATCTTTTAAAAAAAGAAGAACCATTTCCTTTTTAATTTGCTGTATTTCATGTTCTTCTCTTTTCTATTTTCTGTGCCTTTTTTCTTTTTTCGAAATATATATATATATATACACACTCTTATTTTCAAACACGTTGCGTAATTTATCTTACAAGCCATTGCAAAAAAAAAAAAAAAAAAATCAAAAAAAAATTACGAGGATGCAACACTGTGATAATACAAATTTGCAATCATTAATTCAAAGAATAAATGTATCTTACAACACTAACAAACTCTGTGATTTTATAGTAGACAATCTTACTTTCCACTTTATTATTATTATTATTATTATTATTATTATTACTCTGATTCTGAGTCGGAAAACCTTTGCAGTGGTCCATACAAATGCAGTGGCCCATACACCTTTAGAAAAGTTTGTTCTTGATAAATCTAGTGAAGTGGCTGGCACAAATAGTCACACACATGATTTTTCTAATTTTCACTTATTTAAATTTTGGTATGCTGTATAATCTATTTCCATTTGCTATATATACATGTAGAAACAGTAAAGAAGGACACAAACAATTGAAAAACATTTCTTTACTGTCATTTAAGACTTTCTACTTTTTGTTGTTACACAATTAAGGGTACTACTATTGCGGAAAAGATTAATCCACCATTTAATATATTAAAACATCCATAAATTTTAACTATGTCGGCAAGTTATACTATTTGTTAGTAAAAATGAAAGAAATCCATTATTGCCTGAGAGCCTGCGTGATTTATTAAAAGAGGGAAAAAGAACCATCTGTCTATGATTTCCTTTTTAATTTGCAATTTGCACCATGCATCTCTAGTCCAAAAGATTTGCTTGTGCACGTTACTTTGGTTAAATAAATCATTTATAATCCTGCCCCAAAAAATAGTTTGCTTGAGATGAGTTCGGCCGAGATGAACTAAACAATGAATAATAGTTCAAAGCCTCAAACTATTCAAAAATCTTCTTCAACAATGGAGTTCTACCTTCCCCTATTTCATCTAGTTCATTAAAGCCTTAAAGCCTACTGCATGGGAAGTGTGATTTACTCACAATGCAGGAGCTATGGAATGAGCTAACGTATATATATATATCTTCTTTTTCTCAAAGATGAGTCTCTCTAAGATCAACTAAATTTGATCTTTTATTTTGTAAGAGCAATGTATTTTACAGAACCTTATCAAAAGTTATGGTCACCCGTTAATCCAATTTCTTGATGGGATTAAATGATGTACATGCTAAGTGGAAAATATTCTACTTTGATTCAAAAACTACCAAGTCCGGTCCTATTCTGTATTTCAATCAAAAAATAAGTCTAGAATTTTGTGTTCTCTCCTTGTTTTTAAACAACACGCACGAGAAATGGAACCTGAAAAATCCATACGCCAAAATTTCGAGTCCTCGTTTTGATCAAGATGAATAAAAAATGTTTCGTTTCTAATATCACCGATCCGAGCAAATTATGATCAGACTTGGACATTTACCTTATCATGCTATGAAAAAAATTAAATTCTTGCCTATATCCATCCCTAACAATAAAGAATTTCCTTGTGAAGTTTGCCCCATGGCAAGACAAACCAAGCCTCCTTTTCCCACAAGTTCAATTACTACTAAACAGCACGGTTTTCTAGATCATATAGATTTACAGTCTAGACCCTATAAGACACCCACTTATACGATAATGAGAAAAATATTTTTTGACTTTTCCTGATGATTTTTCAAATACTAATTCTCCTTAGTTCTTCATACTAAATCCAATGCCTTCTCCATTTTAAATAAGCATTTTTCCCTTGTTGAAATCTAGCCAATTTCACACAAAAATCAAAGTAATCAGTTTGGTACAATGCATGAGTTAGAACTCCAGGATGTTCTAATTTTTTTATTCTCAAGGCATAATTCATCAAACATCTTGGTAGAAACTTAAATCAACAAAATTCGGGATTGTTAGAGAAAACATCGCACCTTCTGCGAGGAAACAGGTTTTTGAATTTACCAATCTCTATTCCTAAAAATACCTGGGGGAAGGGATAAAAACTTATCGGCTACACATCTCATTAATCGATTTTTAGGTTCTTCTCTTGTTTTTCAGCGTCTATTGTGTAAAAGGCTCAGGATCAAGTCACGAAAGGATCAAAGACCATAAATGATCTTTGTTTTACTACTCTTGTATAAATTGACTAGAGCTCTACTGTGGGTATACTTGGATATCCTTTTCCCACGAGTTCAAAAATGAGACAATTTTGGATGTACTTTCCACAATATTATTATTATTCCATTATTCTCAAAGATTTTTCTTCTTTCCGAATCTCAAAGTTCGGTCGAACAGACATCCTTCCACAACTCCTCATTCTTCTCCTAAAGGAGAAATCCCATTACTACTATTCATCACCTCCACGCATTGGCATAAGTTCTACTTTTTCTCTTTATTTACTTAATCATATTCAATCTTTAATATTACTTCTATATGCAAATTTCTTGTGTTAATTCAATCATTTTTATTCCAACCAATTCTTTTCATCTCCCAGCGGTAAGAAAGCTTTAGCCTGCAAATTTTACTTTTAAATCACAAATTTAGACTATTTGGGCAAAGTCGATTATACCGATCGATTTTTGACTCAAACAATAAGATGTTTATAAACAAATCAATTAAAACATAATTACAATAATTTTGCTTAATAAAAATAAAATTAATAATATCTTAGCATAAAAGTAGCATGCCATAACACGTTATCCATGACGCTATATTAGCTACTTAATTGAAAACAGAAAGAAACTTGAACCGCGCCTTTTCTGTTAGAGGCTCTTCTTCTTCATAACCACAAGCTATCTTCTTCTTTGGGGTAACACTCCCCTCTCCTCTGTATACCCATTTTGCACTTCACACAAGCATACCACCGACAAATCGTGAAATTACGTATGTATCATGGATTTTCGCAAAAATTGTTAATTCTCTTAGATAAACTTCAATCTCTCGTGAAGTTTCTATTGTCAATTTTGATCTGCAGGAACTACTTCCTCGATTCATATCGTTTTTGAACAATGAACGCACGAAACACATCGAGTCATTTTCAACAATGTGCCCTCTTCTTCTCAAGAATTTGATTCGTATGATCGAGCAAGTAATATTGCTGAAAAATTACAACTTTTTCTCTTACTCACATCTACTTGGATGTATGATTGACAGCGTTAAACGTTTTCTGAAATTTAATTACGAACTAGATTGCATAATTAGCTATTTCTTTCATATATCGTTAGTTGCAATAGCAATTCGAAAAAACTTCCGACCGTTGAGCCTCATGGCTTCGGTTCTCCAATTATATTTTCTATTATTTTTAATCTTTAATAACAAGGTTTTGATCTATAAATCATGTTATTTCTTAGTTTAACATATCTATGATCTATGTAGCAGTTAATAGGAGTATTTGTATATTAGTCGAAAACAGAAAGAAACTTGAACCGTGTTGAGTCGGTAAACACTCCCCTGCTCTCTCCTCTGTATACCCATTTTTAGCACTTCACAAGCATACCCAAATTAAAATTACGTATATGTATCATGGATTTATGCAAAAACAGTTAATTCTCACAGATAAACTTCAACTTCGTGAAGTTTTATTGTCATTTACTTTTCGCATTTTTCAACAATGTGCGGTAAAATAATTACAACTTTGTCTACTTCTGGATGTATGATTGACAGCGTTAAACGATTTGAGATTAAATATCGTTAGTTGCAATATTTTAAGGTTCTAACACTTATATTTTCTATTATTTTTAGGTTTTGACATATATTTTAAAAATATGATCATGTAGCAGTTAATAAAGTATTTGTTAGTCGGAGTATTATCCAAGTTCCAACTCTTCTTTGACGCCTATCAATTTGGTGAAGAAAAATATTTTAAGACTAAAACATACATTTTAAAAATGTTATTGTTGCAAATATCAATTTGGTGAAAAATGACATCTTAAAACTCAATTTGATACAGAGAACCCTTTCAGGGAGTATATTTTATGCTGCTTAATTTATGTTTGGTTTGTGTTTGAAAAAGTGTCACTGAAGAGATGAGTACTGATGCAATAGTTGATTCCATCATCTAGCGTTTTTATTTTCAGGTTATTTGGTAATTGAAGTTTCAAGTTCTGTTTAACAGGATGGCTTCATTTGAAGAAAATGATGTTAAGAGTGAGTGCAACCGCCCTTCTATTCTCATAATCGTAGGCTTTTCTTATTTGCTGTAATCCTGTAATGATGTTTTTGAAATGGTTCTTCCATATGGTCGAAGTACCATACTGAGTGTTCTGATTTGCATTAAGTGTATATTTTTGTTCCTATACATGTTAGAAGTTTTATGATCATCTAGGGAATATTTCTTTAATTGCTGTTATTTCTTGTTCTATCTTTTTAATCAAAGAATTGGTCGATCAATTTGCTTCCATTGAAGATTGTACAAACTTGTCTCTGTTTATAGTTTAGCCTTGATGCAGTATGTTTTGCCTTTCTTTATCTGCATCATTTGGTGTAGTTTATATTGAAAAATTCAACTGCTAGTTCCGGTAGCGGAGCCAAGAATTTTAATAAGGAGATTAAGAAAATGAAGAATTTCTCACATGGGAAGATTGTACAAACTTGTTTCTGTTTATAGTTTAGCCTTGATGCAGTATGTTTTTGCTTTTCCTTATCTGCATCATGGTGATGTAGTATATATTGAAAAATTCAACTGCTGGTCCCAGTGGCGGAGCCAAGAATTTTAATGAGGAGATTAAAAAAAATGAAGTTTTGCACACGGGATTCGAACCTTCAGCTGGAACAATTTCTGAAGCACTTTTTCCACTACAACGAAAGCTTCCCTTATGACAAGGGAATTCAAAAGATTATATATATACAAAAATAAGTGTTTTTGTTCTATTTGCACAGTGTAACTTCTTGATGAAGAGGATTCAATTGAATCCCCTTCATTGGTGTGGCTCCGCCGCTGGCAGGTTCTGTCATGTCTATTATGGCTCTACGATATCGAATCTCATTATCTAACACTCTACACTCTTTGAGCTTTGTAACTGCTGCTTTACAAATTCACCATGATGCTGGTTGGTGCAGGCTTGCTTGATGGATTTCTTCTTATTTCTTTCTTCATTTTGCATGAGATGTTAATACACTGTTGTTTTGCAGATCAAATATTATACGTACATTAACTTCCCTGAATTGTGATCTCTTTTTTTCCTATCTCTATCCCAATGAGC
Organism: Lycium ferocissimum; assembly: GCF_029784015.1. Taxonomy (NCBI): domain Eukaryota; kingdom Viridiplantae; phylum Streptophyta; class Magnoliopsida; order Solanales; family Solanaceae; genus Lycium; species Lycium ferocissimum. Next base: position 28,658,351 of record NC_081348.1, on the reverse strand, counting down.
CGAAAGTAAAGGCTCTTAATTTCTGTTGAGTAACAGTCATAGTGGGAGCTTTTGGAGATCTAGAAGGTCGAGAACTTAGGAAGAGGGAAGAACAAGGAAGAAGATCTTACTTAAAAGACGACTCCAAGAGAAAGTCAAAATGGGGAATAGGATGCCTTAAAGGTGAGTTTGAACAATTTATAGAAGTTCCCCCAAAATTGGCAGTAATCAGTCCTGTCTAACAGCAATTTCACTCATCAGCAGTAAACAACATCCATTTCTTACATAGTGGATAAAGTTTTTATCTTAAAATCTGCAAGTAGTTTTACCAGTAATGAATCCTAAAGCATCTCCAGTACGTTTATTTGATATTGTACGTTTTATTTGATCTTACTTATGTAATTCATTTGATTTCAAACTTACACCAAAGTATATGGCTTTCTGGTCATTCAGTTTTGCTGCAGAACACTTAAGTGAATCGGTTGGCTCTTTTCTGGACATTTGAAAGTTGAACGGCATATGTTTTTCAGGACACCGGTGAAAAAAATTATGTTTGTTTGACATAGTAGTACCATATACATTGTTCTTCAACGATAGGAAATCAAAATCTTCATTCTCATCTACGATCTGAAATTGTATAATGGCTCCCGAGAGAGATAAGCTTGGATTTACTAATCAGTGTACTATGGTCAAGAATAATTAGTAAACTACACTGTTGAATACAATAAGTATAAAAATTCTTGAGCTCGCCTCGTAATCTTATCAAATTTTAATTTGCGGAATGTAGACCTTTTTAACTAATTATATAAGTTTCTTTCCTTGTATGTGCTGGGATTAATCTTATCTCCCCTAAGTAAAGCATAATTGTCAAAAGTGACATTGCTTAAAAAAATGGTATGCCTTGGGATCATCTGGTGCTCTAGTGTCATATTTTGTTATGGAAACTTATCAAGAAGTCATATTGTACTGTGTTGAAGTCTTGTATCTTTTCTTGAATATGATTTTACATAATCGTTAAACAATCTCCCTCACTGTTCTGAATCAACTGAAACTTACGGTGGTTTCATGGTTGGTTTAATATGCTGTGACAATGTTGCCTTATTTGCTGCCTCAAGTTCTTACTTTCTCTGATATGTGACAGAGATTGGGCTAGGATTGATTGGATTTGGTGTAATTTTTACTCTGGTCGGACTGTTTCTCTTCTATGACAGGAGTTTCGTTGCCATTGGGAATGTGAGTTTTTCTTTATCGCGATCTGATCACCATTTTGTAGTTCATCGTCTAGTACTTTGTCCTTCTGTCCTTTAGTATGTTTATTTGCATAATCTTCAACGATGCTTTCTTGTGTGATTAGATCCTCTTTCTGTCTGGAGTGACCTTAACCACTGGAGTGATGTCTACTCTGCAATTTTTTTTTTTCATGAAACGGCAAAATTTTAAGGTTCCACATTGCCTCTCTATGTCCCAATTCATCCTTTGACTTTGACTTTGCTCTTACCTTTTTCCCCTTGCCGATCCCCTTGTTCATATGCCAAACTTTAATTATTTGATAGGGTTCTGCCTCCTTTGCTGTTGGTTTCTTCCTCATTATGATTGGATGGCCTGTGCTAGGCATGATTGGAGAGATCTATGGTCTTTTTGTGTTGTTCAGGTAAACCTATTTCTTGCATCCTTGTGACTCACCAAGAATAAACCTTATTCGCTAATGAGGCGCACTATGTAATGCAGTGGCTTTTGGCCCGCATTTGCTGTTTTCCTAAGGAAGTTACCTATCATCGGTGGATTGTTTCGCCAATCATCTGTATCATCGGTATGTTTTATATGTATTTTCTGCAGTAGCATTAAAAGTTAGGTGCGATGCATCTTATTGTGGTTGTCAACTGGTTGCGCTGTAAGGAAATTTGTGCCTTTGTTGACTTCCTGAAATCCACTTCTGATAGTTCATAGATTAAGAGTATAGAGAAGTTACTGTCGACTGATTTTCTATTTGCAGCTTCCAATTGTCTTATTAACAGATGTTAGGCTTTAAGAATCTTTGCTCTGTGTGTTTACACTGTCTGAAGCAAAGCTTTGCATGTTCATTAACAGGCAAAGCATTTCGGAAATTGAAGCTAAGTACTCTTTCCTTATGTTTGTGCAGCTCTTTCAACGAAATTACAGGGTTAACATGGGCAAACGAATCCCCGTTTGAGGACTGTAGCTTAACAGTAAATGAATTCTGAAACCAGAAAGCTTTACAATGAGAAGCATCTGACCAATCAAAGTTCTAATGAACCTTGCTCATAGTCACAACTGACTTTGTTGAACAATGAAAATATTATGCAGGATATGTACAAACTTCTTTGCTGCTAAAGTTTGAAACTTTAGCTTGTGGATAAAACATTAGTTGTCAAATTGAGTATGTGATATTGTATGTGTAGTACTTGTATCAGTCAATGATGTTCGGAAGCAAACAAAAGGGAGCCATATAGGAGAGCACATACAATACGATCTGATAGACTGATACAGAGGCCAAGGCTCATGCATGAAACTGTTTTCACTATTTTCTCATTTCGTGATCAAGTTCAATTTGGTTTATATCTTCCCTTTATTTCTCTCTCTTAGCTTTGACGTGGAATGAGCTCTGTTGTCGAATTTGGTTCCAACAAACTTTACAGTTTTTTTGGTATTGTTGAAAGTCTTTCCCATAATAAGTCTTGAGTTCAATTCTCATTGTCTCCTTCCTTTTCCCCTTGCCTTATCATCCCACACAACAGAAAGAAGTTGAGTTTCGAGATTATTTAAATGAATCTGTGAAACATAGATATAAAAGGTCTTCTTTATTTTCTTTAAGAGTAGTAGTTTTGCGAAACCTTAGCCAAAAATAATCCGAATACACTTTTTACAATTTTGTGTTTCGGAGAAAATGCAATTTTTAATAAGTTGTTTTTTCTAGCTTTCTTTAGACAAAATTTTGAATATCACTTGGAGGTGGATTAGGTTTTGAATCAACAGGGAACTTGACAAAAATATAAATTGAGTTTTCATGTAACTTCTCATTAAAAAAGTAAGCACTCAATAAGATTTGATTGAAAGGGAAATAAAAGTGTAAAAAGACGAGTATAAAGTACACAAATGAACATGAGAATAACAAATTCTTATTAGTAACTTCATATTCAACATATATTATTACGTTAATAACAATATAAGAACAATTTGAAGAGTGAAACTATTTAAAATCGTAAAATAATTTTATTAAGTGATCTGGAATACCCATTTCGAAAATTTACAAGCCTGTCATTACCTTTGAGAAATACAAGGATATTCGTAGATACACAAGTCCCTTTTTATTTACTTTTTACTAGTAGCCTAATTCAACACTTCTTTCAGTCGCAACAAAGCTAAACAGAAGAGGTATACCAACAATTAAAAACGAGAACAACAACAAAAATGGCGTCGGCGTTGAGATCTGCTATACTCCGACACATCCGTGTTCCTGCAGCCCAATCCCTATCTTCAAATGGATCTAGGCTAACAGCTATCAGATTGATGTCGTCACACGATGACCATATCACCAAAGATGAAGTCATCAACAGAGTCCTTGATGTCATCAAATGCTACCCTAAAATCGACCCTTCCAAGGTCATTTCTCTTATAGAAGTCATTTATTTTTATTTGCTTGATATATGCATTTGACGAATTGAATTAGATCTGAGAAATCTGACTACAAGTTCAATCAATGGTCTATTTGCTTCGTAGTCGTAGATAGATATTATGCGAGTTGATTTGGGTAATTAGGGTTTCGTTTAGCTATAAGCTTCTTTTTTAGCTTCGAGGATCCGTGAAAATAGCTACTCCCTCCGTTCCCAAATGTTATTTTAGTTACTATTTGGACTGTCAAATGATATTTTCTTTCACCATGATTTTTGAAATTTTTTGAGCTGTTAACTATTGTATTTTTATGTAGTTTCTGAATATGTAAATTAAAGATTCTATGTCCGAATTCACATTGAACAATAGTTAGTTTGACTCTCGTAATCTGAAACATGGCAATCTTTTTGGGACGGAGGGAATATATGTTTATCAAAATGAATGATATGGGTATCTATTTTCAAGGCATGAACAAAGTTAAAAGAAATTTGGTATATGTTACATGTTATCAAATGGTATGGTTACCTATTTGATGCCAAAAAGAGATTATATAGGTATTGGTTTATGTCAATAACAACATTGATCTGAAGCTAATTGGGTCTCCTATATGAATCCACACTGTCATAATTATCAACTTATATAGCTACTACTAACCCAGTACAAAAATAAAAGGAGAACATAGAAAGAAAATATTGGTATCCATGGCAATTTTAGTGTAACATTGTCATTCAAAATGCTTAATTGTGTGATCTTTGTCTGGGCAGCTTGATAATGGAATTAGAAGCTGCTTCCATTTTTCTTATTTTTCCTGTAGGGTTGATGGCAAATGTTTATTCGTAGCTCTAGGCAACTTTAAGACTGGAAAAAAAGTAACTGAGAAATTTCTCTAGTCACCTGCTGAATGCTATGTTTTGAACTTAATTTTGGAATTATTTACTCTTGATGAATTTCAATCAAACTTAGGGTAGTTTGATTCTGTAGAAGAGAAGTCATCTATCTATTAGACTGTCTTTGCACTGAAGTGTTAGGTTATGAGACCCTTAGCTGCCCATTCATTTTCAAGATAAGTCAATTAATTGGTTTAATGAATGAAATTAAGGGGGAATGTAGGTTTATAATTTAAAAAAAAAGGTAGAATTAAGAATAGAGGATGCACATGAATCTCATAGTATCACCAACCAGGAAAGCCAACACACCAAAGTTTTTTTTTTTTTTTTTTTTTTTTTTAGTATATTTAAGATTATATTTGGGAACAAATTGTAGAGAATAGGAAATATTTTAGGGCCCAATGGACTATAATTTTGGTCATTGAAGGTTGTTCCATTAGGAAATATATATCTGAAACAGGAATATGATGCTTTTAGAGCTTCATTGTGAGATGTATTGGGATAAATGTCTGTCGAGGACTCCAAAATTAGGTGCAGGGATATTCCAGCAGGCACTTATATGTGCTTCCTCAATCCCATGATATCGAATTTTATTCTACTGCTTTCCTTGTGGGCTTGTCAAGTTTGTTACTTGCTGGAAAATGCTGTTGCTGGCCGTTATTTCGCCCTCGCTAGATGGACAGCGTCAAGTTGGTTCAGTAGAATTACACCCTGGGTTTGGCAGCTATTGTTGTAGTCTTGTTGAATGTTTCTCGGTGCTAATAGAAACAACGTCTTTGGTCAGTCTTTACCTGATAATAGAAGCTTATAATAAAGAAGTAGAATACTAGTCTGATATTGGAAAAATTTTGAGGAGGAAGTGGCAGTGAGTATATTGTTTGTAGTGGTGTTGAGCGTAGGTGTGGGAACAGAGAAGGGGCAAGCTTTGGAGTCCATATGATGAAGATAGAGATAAAAAGGAAGGAAGGGAATCATGGGAGTGCAAGGATGAGGTTGGCCGATTGGTAGGGTTGGGGTGAGAGTGGAGAAGTGGGCAGAGGTGCAGCTTCATTACAAGTGACTTCTCTCTCTCTCTCTCTCTCTCTCTAGAAGGGTCTTCTTCTCGGAAGACAAAATTAGACAAAAAATAGAAGAAAGCCAAACTATTACCATGTAGTTTCTTCAAATTCTAAGCTAAAACGAATGGATATAAGATGATTTCCTGTTACCGAAAGAGCATCAACTTTATAGTACCAAAAAAAAAAAAAAAAAAAAAAAAAGAACATCAACTTTGTAATATTAATATCCTGATCACTGTTATAAGTTACTTGTTCTGCGTAAGAATCCAGCCAGTGTTGGGCATAGTGTCTTACCCTAGAGGTGCTAGATCCTAAATATTAGTATGACACTTATCTATATTTTTTGGATTTCATAGGTATGGAAACTTTAACGTGAAGTAGTCATGAAACAGCTGTTTATGATTTGATGGAGTATAACCTGTAGAAAAGAGAGAACAAATAGCAATCTGCAAAGGGAAGACATCCTTTCTGGAGGTTGTCTTCAACTGAAAGTGATCTTGCTTCTGCGACACAAATTTGACATGTGTAAACTACTGTATGAATTGCCTTGGACTTCTTTGTTTGAGAGAACCAAATGGTTTGCTGTATTTTGCTCTAGATGACTTGCTTATTAGGGACAAAATATGCACCTAACTAAATTTAACATAAATATAGCCTTTTAGGTTATAATCATTCTTTCTCTTTTCTGTTCTTGCCTGCATAAATGGAGTTAACCAAGTATATGCCAACAGGTGTTTCACTTAGGTGTTTGTGGTTCCTCTTGCACTGACCTTTCAGTGTGACGATGGACTATGCACAATAGTTAAGTTTACATGCAAGCTTTCGGAGCAGATAAAGAGAGTAGGATAATGCAGCTTCTTCTTCTCGTTAAAAAGGAAAAGTGACATGCCAGTAGACAACTGAGTCAATCAGATATAGGTTGAAAATTTGATTATAGTGAAATCCACCCACCTCTCTCACAAAAACAACACTTTATCTCTTTTTCTATCGCCAGTTGGTGTTGTCACAGAAATGGTGTCAAAAGAGGTAACGTTGTTGATATATTCTGTTGGTGGCATTTGTTGACTTAATTGATTTGGTTCAAATGCAATTATCTCTTTCCGTCTTTCCTTTGTTAGGACAGTACATAAGCTGGTGGTAAAATAAAAGGCTTGAAAAAGTAAGTGGATAGTCTTTCATTATGCCAGCAGTCATTATGTGTGCTTTATGGTTAATGGTTATATTTTATACAGGTGACCCCTGAAGTGCACTTTGAGAAGGATTTGGGCTTGGACAGCTTAGATACAGTAGAGATTGTAATGGCTCTGGAGGAAGAGTTCAAGCTGGAGATTCCAGACAAGGAAGCTGTCAGAATAGAGTCCTGCGAACAGGCAATTGAGTATATTTATAATCACCCAATGTCGAGTTAAACTCAATGCACCTTTGTTGGTTTGAATTTGTCCATCATAATCAAAGGTACACTTGGCCCTTGTCATTTGACTAGTTCAAGGTTGTAGGATTCTGATCCTCTTTGAGAGGCAATAATCAGACCCTTTTAAAGACAAGTCGCGCGAGCTTTTCCCATTGAGGATTATATCATCCTTTTGTTGCCTTTCTCGAGAAAACGATTAAGTATTTATTTTGTTGATGTCTTTCCCGTTATAATATTCACATGCCACAAAATTTCAAGATTGCTTCAGTTGTTGCACTGATTTGAAGAATCTATCTAGCCAGGTTAACTGTAAAGGTGATGCTGGATGTTGGAACTATGAAATTTCTCCGGCTTATTATGAGTGTAAGTTATCATTTGCAATAATACTTCGAGAATTGGAGTGGATTAGACCTCCGTCACTATCTCTTTTTGGTTAGAGATGGTTGTGTTTTCTTTCAAAGATTATCTCCCGAAGGTGATTAAAATGGATTATCTACTCTGTCACAAATTGATTAATCTCCGCTCTTGCTTCACTATAATTATTTGGGACTTAGTTGGAAAAATAAGCATCAAAGGCACAACTCGCAGATATATTGTCTGTTTCAGCTTAGTCTGAAAGTAGTTTTATGCCTTTTTTCCAGTGGCGAATGAAGTAGGACGATAGGTTGATGAATTGTGATAGCCATTATATTCGTACATTGCATATTAAACTGTTCTTTTGACAGTTTGCCTCTGTAGACTGATAAATCCGTCGAGAGCTAAGGTCTACACAAGTTTATAGTCGATCATGGAGAAAATATAACTATTGGAATAGCAATTAAGGGTGTGTTCGGTTTGAAAGAAAATGTGTTCTTGAATAAGTAAATTTTTACTTATTTTCTCATGTTCGTTTAGGTAGCGGAAAATAAGTGAATTTCTTATTTATTTTCTCATGTTCGTTTGGTTGGTAGAAAATATTTTCAGAAAAATACCCACTCAAGCCCCACAACTTCACCCCAACCCTAGCCCCCATGCCCAACCCCACCCCCACCCTCACTCCTCACCCCCACCCCCACCCCCACGCCGACTCCTCACCTCCACAACCACCCACACCCACCCTCAATTTTTTTTTTTGGAGGGGGTGATGGGGTGGGGGTGGGGGTGGGGCAAAAAACCAAAAAAAAAAAAATTCAAAACTTTTTTTTCAAAAAAAAATTAATTTTTTGGGGGAGGGGGTGGGGATGAGGTAGGGGTGGGGTGGTTCAAAAAACCAAAAAAAAAAAAATCGAAACATTTTTTTCAAAACAAAATTAATTTTTTTTGGGTGGGGGGTGGGGTGGGGGCAGGGTGGGTGAGTTGGGTTGGCGGCAGGGGTGCGTGGCGTGGGGTGGGGCGGGGAGTGGGGTAGGGTAGTGCAAAAAACAAAAAACAAAAAAAATTCAAAACTTTTTTTTTCAAAACAAAATTAAATTTTTCTTGCGAGGGGGTTGGGGGTAGGGGTGGGGTGGTGCAAAAAACCAAAAAAAAAAAAAATCAAATTTTTTTTCATAACAAAATTATTATTATTATTTTGCCCAGGGAGTGGGGCAGGGGTAGGTGGGGGGGATAGGCGTGGGGGAAGGGGTAGGTGGGTGGGATAGGCATGGGGGTGGAGTGGTTGGAGTAGTTGGGGGCTGGGTTGGGTGGTTGGTGGAATGCACTTATAGACTTGTTTTACTTTATTATTAGAGAGTCATTTTCTTCGTTTTTGAGGGAAGCTTGTTTTCCTAAAGAAAATGTTTTTAAATTTTGGAAACCAAAGCATGGGAAAATTGAAAAATGTTTTCCTCCATACCGAACATACCCTAAGTACCACAAAATTTTTTCTGCCTTATTGTTAACTAGTGTATGTGACCGCGCTTTGTGCGATTTTAAAACTAACTAACTGAATTTATTAAATACTCTTCTATAAATGTAGCCAAGATCAAGGATTAATTTTATAAATTGATTAATCACAATCATAGATTGTTTATTTTCATGGACAACTTGATCAATTTATTGACCGTATCAGCTTTGTCAAAAGATCCTTGCTACACTGATTAAATAGGTTTCATTATAGTAAAGGTATTTTAAGGTAAATGAAAATAGCACGCCAAAATAAATCATATCCTAAATTTTGAATCAAATCGATCCTTTGGGTACCAGATTTTCATGAAGCACGGAGGTATGAAGACAATTCATCTTGTTTAACGGAATAAACTGATAACGGTAGGACTATTTTCTTACTTCTGAATTCTGATTCTTTGTTTCGTCAGCTTATGTTGGATTGTCCTATATATGTAGTTTTAGTTTGATCATATGCACTCATGATGCTTAACCAATTATGTTTTAATCACTTTATGACTATAGAACTTTCATGATGTTATAAAAAGTTTGATAATATTTAATTAGAGGCAAAACTTAAGAAAATAAAGTTTCTGATATATAAGTCAAATAAAATCTGAACAAAATATCAAGACTTTATGTATATTAGATAAATTTTATTCTCCAGTGAAATGTATAAGTAATCATGTCATGACAAAATAGAAACGAAAAAATATCTAATAACTTATAAATATGTGTCAATGTTTTTTCAATTAGATAAAAAAATTTGTTAAAATTGAGATAAATTAAAGTAGAATTGAAAAAGAAGAGTAAACCCCTGAAGAGTAAGGTAAGGCCTAAAGCCTATCATTGATCGAATAGCGAACTTAGCTTCAAAGCTTGAAGTGAAGGCTTTACCTTTCTTTTAATCAAATCAATGCCAGGGAATAAATCGGAAACTCCATTCAGTTAGCAAGGCATAAGCTCTCCCCTTGCTTTGTTCATCTTCTCTTGATACGCTTATCTTGCCGGTTTAGGTTTCCAAGAAGTAGACACGGGTAGGGAAATTCCTAGCTACATTCATTATAGTGATATCAAGTTATCAGCCATCGCGTCTCAGGGTATGATTTCTACCGCTATCTAATCTCTTATAAGTAGAAAGAAAGAAAAAAAATGTCATATTGTTATATCTCAATGATCAACATAATGAAAAGTGCAAAATTTCAGTTTGTAATTGATTAAACCACATATACAAAATTTAATATCAATCAAAATTATCGTATATTTACCACAGATTAAAACAACCTCGGAAAAAAAAAAACTTGTCACCGTAAAAAAAAAAAAAAAAAAAAAAGCTACCCATTTTACATACTTGATACAATCCAACATAATAGATACTCCTACTATTTAGTCAAGCCAACACAAGAAGAACCAGATAAATTTACCATACGAAGCTCATATGGATTTTATTGTACATAGCATTGGAGGTTTAATAATACAAAGAAATTTGGCCATTACAGACACTTCAAGCAATATGATTGTCAAAGAGAGGCATTACCTAATGATATCCAAAAGGAGATGGTCTGAAAGCCTAAGGAACGTTGGGGGTTTTAGATTGTCCTTGTTTTCTAGGATACTTTTTCATTTTATACATGAATTCGAAGGAAAGACAGAGTCTGTATTTACTTTTTCATTTAATGGAGATTATGAGTGTTTAGTACGTTATAGAGAATGAACAGTCTTGAAATGAAACGTGTTGAAAACTAATCCTTTCATCAGAGTAACTGTTCTCCCCATGATTGAATAATTAGTTAGGCACTTCTAGACTTTCTAATTGAACAAAAAAATGAGGAAAAATGTCAAAAAAGAAGAAGAATAAAGATAAATATGATCCTTGGCCAAAGAGAGGTGTCACATCAACTTATCTATGCCTAGCTTTATATTATATATAGATTTCTGGACTAATGTTCACAAATAAATATTATTCGGAAGGTTACTAATGAGCATTCAGCTCAATGGTAAGTGTAAGTTCGACTCCAGTCTCCCACTATTTCCTTTCTCCATTCTGTTAGCAAGTAAAAAAGAAAAACTGAAGGTCACAAGATGGACCATATTGCATAAGAACAGGTCCAGAGGAGATTTTTTGAATTTTTTCTCATCCGTCCTACCCCATCTCAATAGATGATTGTCATCTTGCATAAGGATGGGTTGCAGCAACAGGCTTCAAGTTATTAAATTTTGACGTAGGATGCTCTAGTCGTGCTTATAAGTTAAAACAATATTCCAACACGAAATCGATAAAAAGGAAAAACCAACTGAGAAGAAAATATTCGGGAAAGAATAATTAAAGGGCACATACAAGGTACGAAAAAGCTTTGTGCCAAATAGAAATTTATGCCTATTTTGACTCTATCAGTACGATTCTTCTTCTGTGATTAAAAAATAGATTGTTGTACATACTTGTCCTTATACTTGTCCCGCAGAGTTATGCAGTAGTATATAATTACATGGTTTTTTCTGTTATTTAATATGTAAGAGTTCTTTAAATGTTCTCATCTTTGTCTCCATAAATTTCTAGTTTGACTAATCAACTGACCGGCTGCTTGTTTTCTATTTTAAAGTAGATTAATAAATGTGATATGATCTTGAATCTTGATAAATTATCAAGCCATTCATCCTCGTGATTAAATAGATATTTTATTCTATTAACTAACCAAAAGTAGGACAACTATTACAAAATATGGTTCTTTTTTTTCAGCTGGATTTTGCATCAGCAAATAAAATTAATTAGGTATTCGAATATCTTCGAGTATTACTTCACATGACACGAGAAACTGAGATGTTTGAACTGATAAAACTTTAGTTATATGCCGGTGTATTTGTATATTTACTTACCATTTATATTTTCTTTTATTTAACATAAGAATCATGTCATACGTCTAAGATGCTATCTGTTCAATTCGTTCTTTACAGAAAAAAATAGATACTTTTTTTGCTACATCAAACATTTATTAATATCAGTTATTGAAACTATACCCACGTGAAATTGTTTCTATGGAAGTAGAAATTAAAGACTGCAAAGTAGTAGTCTATAAGAAAAGGATAAATGAGCTGTTGTTTCGATTTTTTTTCTTTTTATATGTCAAACTCTTACCTCTATCACGAAGAGGGCGGGGAATGCAAAAAGAAGTCATTATATATTTTTTTGTTTGTGAGAAGTTCTACTTATTTAAGATTAAGAAGTGCAGTGAACTAGTTGAGACTTTTTAATATTAAAGATTTTGAATTTAAACGTTAATTTTTTTTATTTTTTATTTTTTGATGAGGCACGTTTTATCCGCCTTAGTGGACTTACTAGCTATGAATTCAATTAAACAGGGATAACACTTCAAATACGAGATGACTGTATAGAAGAAGAAGAATGAAGAAAAGAAAAATTACTGTACTGTGCCATGACACCTTTTTTTTTTTGGAAAAATACATCAAATCCACCCCAAACTATACCTGAAAAGTCGAGTTCACACTCCAACTATTCGGGTGACCTATTACACACCTGAACATCTAAAAAGTGAATTTAATACCACCTTGATAAACATATAACCAGTTTCATGAAGCGAGGTGTGATACACTCGCTGCCACATCAGCGCCACGTCAACGCCACGTTGGATATCTTTTAAATTTTAATTTTATGTTATTTTCCTTTTATTTATTCATTTGATTTTCTATTGTTAATTATATTTACACTAATTAATTCTAATTAACCATAAAATCCTCCCATAATTACATCTTCTCAATCATTAAACCATCTCATCACCCCATTTCACTAGAACCACCATATCTGCCACCACTCCCACCACCAATTTCACCACAACCCTATCCGCCACCACCAAATTTTCCACCACCATATCCGCCACTACCACCACCATATCCATCACCATCGTCAAACCTACCATCAAACCCACCACCACAAAATAAAAAAATTAACCACAAATTTCACCACCCATAACCAAATCAACATTCAAGATCCGTCAACCAAATCCATCACCGAATTTACAAATCATTATTGATGATTTTTAACAATGTAATATTAAGAACAGGTTAAAGTGAGAGAAAAAAAAAATTTGAAGATTGATCGGAAAAAATTTCCGGCCAAGATCTGTTACACTATTTCCATATGATGACAATGAAGAGTCTTGTCCTACAAACCTTATAGGAAGAATAATCCAAATCAGAATTCAAGAATCTTTTTAGGAACCAAAAAAAAAAAAAAAAAAAAACAAATTTTAAAAATAGAAGTGCAATTGAAAGAAAAAAGTCTTTGCTCTCAAATCAAAATCAAATTACAGCGTAATTGGTAGTGAACGGTGACGAAAAGGAATTGGTGGTGAACGGTGAAGAAGAGGAATTGGTAGTGGTATATTGATTTTGGTGGTGGTGTGTTTAGTGGTGGCTATTGAAATCAGTGGAGGTGGTGGCTATTGAAATCTGGTGTTGGTGGTGGTTTGGGAGTGATAGCAATGTTGGTGGTGGTGATATATATGGTGAAGCAGGTGAAGGGGGGAGGGGCGGCGTGGTGGTGGTCAAATTTAGAAGAAGAAGGGTTTGGGGGTGGGGGTGGGGGTGGCGTGAGGGTGGAGGAGAAAAGAGGAGGGTGGGGGGGGGGGGGCGCTGCTTATGTTAAATGAAGAAGAAGAAGAAGAAGGGGAGCGGGTAGGGGTGGGGTGTGTGGTTGAGAGTTTACAGTGAAGAAGAAAGGCAGGGTTGGGGTGGGGGGGGGGGGTTTATAAAAACATATTTTTTTAATTAAAAAAAGAAAATAATAAAAAAATTAATTAAAATGTTCCTCTTTTTTAATTATTTTTATAATTTGTGCCGTATCAGCTCAAGGGTGGTAATAAATTCAGTTTTTAAATGTTTAGGTGTGTAATAGGTTATCTGTATCGTTGGAGTGTGAACTTTTCAGATATAGTTTGGCCCAAACTGTTTGGGGGTAAATTTGATGTATTTTGCCCTTTTTTTTCCTTCCATCTTTTGCTTAATTATTGGATGACGCGGGGATTCAGGATTGTCATTTCAAATAAAAGCAGAAGCACTCGAAAAAGAACATTGAAACAGCATAAAAAACACTAAAATATATGATTTGTCATTTCCTGTTTTTAAAAGGGACCAATTGATAATCAGGAATTCACTTTTGAGTTACTCAACCTCAATAGCAACATTTACTCTTTCACTTTTCAACCACTCATCAGTGATGGAGCTAGAATTTTGATTCAATATATAATTAAATATACACGCAAAGAAATTTAAAAAAAAAAATCAACTTTTAATATATATGTATAAAAAGTTGACCGTATATATAAGTTATAATTTTTCGAAGGAAATTCGAGTGAACCTCCTTGCGGCAACCTAGCTTCGCCCCTACCACCCATAATACAGCGGAGATTCTCTTATCCGCATTTATGCTCAAATTCTTGAATATTATATAGACCTGTAATTACTTTTTAAGTAATTTATCGTGTAAATATTATAAAATAATTGAAGAGAAACAATGGACTTGGTGACTAAGACCTCTTTTGAGACCTCGACCGCAGTTTACGGGGTACCATCAAGGGTTATGGTAGAATGAATATGATTTTTTGCAACCAAAATTCTCCAATTAGAGTCCAGAGCATGAAGAAAATTCTAATGAGTGTTTCTCCTTTAATAAGCATTACGCTGCATGAATTTGGATTAGTCATGATCCTAACACAAATATCAAACACCGGATGGAAAATATAAAATAAATAAATTACTGAAGTACGTAATTTGATATAATGTTCCAAGGTATTCCTTTAATTATTAAGAGTTAAGGGATTTATCATTCAAAAGGAAGTAGACTATTTAAGAATTTTCTATTTTATTTATTGGAATTAAATTTGAATAAAGAATTAATAGAAGATGGAAGCACTGAAATCTTGTTTCGTCTTCACGGGAAACTTGAGTAAGGAGTATGAAAAAAAAGGTCAATAAGTTAAGAAGTAGGAAGTACGAAGTTTCCACTACTTCATATTCTTGATGATTAGGCCACCTAACAAAGGATTCAGTTTGCCTCAAATCCAACTCAACAAGATGAAGTGTTGTAATTCCAAGAGATTGAGATTATTACATTGACGCCTTAATTAAGTTATTCCAAATTTCCCTTTAATTAATAGTAACCACTGAGAAGAGCAATATTCTTAGAATAAAACTACTTCAAGATAAGTTAAAGCAAAAGGAAAAGAAAGACAGAATATATTAACCTTTCTTTTTCTTTTTTGGGGCTAAGAAAGATAATGTTTATATTATGGAGTATTAAGTAGCATCATTACAAAAAGCCAAAAAAGACTTATTCAGAACTACAGATAAATATTAATTATTAGTACCTTATATCATCAAATAAATATCTCATAACATCCAATATATATAGGGATACTATCTTTTTTTAAGTACAAAAGTTCAAGCAAAGATTCAAAAAAAGTGGAAGTTACAAAATGAACTACGTAATAATTAACATACAAGAATATTACCATCAAGGATGTGGTGCAGCGGATGGAGCTACTCCTCCCTTAACCAGCGGTCACGGGTTCGAGCCCTGGGTATGAAAAAATCATTGGCAGGGAGCGCTTACCCCCAGTGGAAATCCGAATATAGTCGGGCTCCAATGCAGTGCGAACACGGGGAAACCAACCAAAATACAATAAAAATACAGGAATATTAACAATCAAAATTAAGAAGCAATATCTTCAATATCAACCAATTTACCCATTATTCTTAAGAAGATTCATAAGAGAAAGGGCCATTGCTGACAATTGGAAAGTAATTTCATTTCTCTTTGTTAATGGTGACACAACACCATTTTTCTCCTTAAAGCCATCCTCACATGTCGTAGCAGCATCCATAACTGAACTTATTTGTATGTTCGCATCATAATATTTCTTCGTGTTATAACTCTTCATAGCAAGCTTGATAGTCGTGATCGCGTCTGAATAAAGTTCAAAACAATCCTTCAAACAACTCCTTGCATAAGGATCCAAATTCTTGTCTTTCAGTAATATCTTAACGCTACACCTCGTATCAGTAACGTTGTATCGAATAAGTCTAATCGATATCATCCCGAGTCCACGAAGACTAGCACATTGACTGGCCGGAGCAGCTTGTAGAGAAGTAGTGCAAAAACCATACTTAATATTTGGATCATCTTTTGAAGATGTTTTGCAAGTGTTTTGGATTAATGTTTGGCCTGTTGAGATATGGAATGTTAGGGAAAATAAGGAGAGGAATAGGGCAAGAGGAAGGAAGGAAAAGGAAAGAGGCTTCATTTTTTTGGTTGTTTGGGATGACGTGTCTTTTCTTGTTGAGGGGGTATATATTTATAGTCTTGAAGGGGAAGAAAAAGTAGAGTAACTGAGTTTAAGGGTGGTAAAAAGCTCAATTCGTTCAATTTTGGTCTGGTTAATAACTTGTTTATTGATTACCTCAACCTATTCTGATCCATTCAATTCAATCCATCTAAAGGTTGGATCGCTTTGGGCTAAGTAGATCTATGAAAAAACTTATCAGAATATTTTTATGCCATATTTTTAAGAACTTTTTTTTTTTTTTTTGCTAATATGTTATACATAACCATAATAAAAGAAGTGTTATTAATTAAATAAATTATAAGAGAACAAACAAAAATTAGAATTTCGTAAGAATTAGGCGGGTTAGGCTATGAATCATTATTTAGCTCATTTTGGCCCAATCTATCTCAGTGCAAATAACCTTTGAACGGGTTAATGACCCGCATATTTATTAACTCAACCCATATTGACCACTCTAATCCAGTTCAATCCGTACATTTGCCACCACTAACTAGTTACAAGTCTTTTGGTTTATAGAATAATGGAGAAGGGTGTGATTTATTTATGGAATGGATGAACCGGCTCATCAGGACTCTGTTCTTAATTGATGTTTCATGACTTTGTCATTAGACATTGTGTTTTTGTTTGTTGCAATCTTATCTTGTTTTCTAACCCATGACAGAAACAATTGATCTTAATTCCTAACTATGGTGGCTTTTTGATACCATGTGTAAGATAATTAGATCACAGCCATTGCAGAAATTAAGACACGAATATAAACATCATCTTGAGATACAATTTAGGAAGTGTACCGTTCATCTCTATTAATCCAGCAGCAGCAGCAATCGGCTGTTAAGCCTAAGACCAACTTTTACGATCCACTAGCTATCTCAATCGGTGGGACGTCAACCGCTATACCACATATTCAATTCAAGAACAGAATATGCTAGGATTTTCTAATAGCTAGGGAAAGGGGGGTTGACCTCTACTTATAGAGAGTGCCTACCCATCACAGGCCAATAGTTATTGGGCGTAGCTTATCCACACACATAACAATTTAATATTAGGCTTTTTATTAATCCACCACTTGGACCACGTCACTATCCTTTCAAGCTATAACCAATTAACACAAGTCCAAATTCCACAGTAGTTAAAAGTCTTTTGGTTTATAGAATAATGGAGAAGGGTGTGATTTATTTATGGAATAGATCAACCGGCTCATCATGACTCTGTTCTTAATTGATGTTTCATGACTTGTTTGCTGCAATCTTGAGCTGGTGAGTAGTCATTTTCTCTTGATTAATTCATATTGTCCTGTCTTTTTTAGAAACTCTGGATGCTAAAGGCTAAATCTTATTCTTAATCAATTGTTTGTCACATTCTTTTCATAAACTTGGTGGCAATGTTAATTCCATACGTCGTCCTATATTTAGTACTACTAATAACTTGGCGTTGTGGTCTAGCCCTGGTCTGCATTGATTACTAAGGCTGATTTCTCGTCCTTGCTCTCGAACTCTGCTTATTAGGACACTTAAAGAATTTCCTTTTAGATTTTCTTCTCTTCTTTTTAACTTATTGGTAAAATGTTGAGTTTGGGTCAAACATAGATAGGGAATTAAAAAGTGGTAACTATAAATACACTCTCTGTTTCAATTTATATGAACTTATTACTATTTGGAGAGACTACGAGATGATTTTTTGACCACGTTTTTCTTACATTTTTTGTAAATTATTTAAATTATAAATTATCATGATTTATAGTACTTTTTACGTAGTTACTAAATATATAAATTTTATGTTTACAAACGTAAAAAATCTATGTCAAATTTACGGTCAAAGTTATAAAGTTTGACCCTCGTACTCCGAAAAGGTTTACATAAATTAAAACTGAGGAAGTATAAGATTAAGGAAATTCTTGTATGAAAAATCATTTTCAATGGTGGAAATATACTTGTGTTATATTTGATATCCTTTACTATTCATTTATTCCTTCCACATGCATCCCAATATCTGTATGCTTGTCTTGAAACCTTACGTTTATAATCTGAAAAAAAGCATGGATGTTAAAAATTCGATTCTCTCAATTAAGGAACAGTGATTGATTAAATTGGAACCTTACATGGAATATAATTTGCCTGTAGAAAAGTTTGTTGAGAAACTCTAAAGGGAGTGGACATGGCAAGAAGATATGTTAGAAAAACTAATACACATCATCATGACTTGCTAGTTGCATGTAATTAATTTTGTGCCCATTCTTTTGAAGTTGTGAAGCTAATAATAACTGTTAATTAAGATGGATGGGTGAGATTTTGTTTGTCGTCAATAGCGTAAAAAAGATTTTGTACAATTATTATCTCAGTTTGACTAACATATATATGAATTTAAGAGTACTAGGATTGTAGGGGTTTAAAGCTTTACTCCTATTCCAAATTAATTTTTATTCTACATTATTTTCAAGCTAGCAGTGCCTGCCTATTATTGATGATTATAAAAGACCATATGGAGCATAAGAAAAGATGAACTTAGCTAAAGAGTCGGGATATAAAGAATTAGAGGTGGAAAAGATTACATATTTGTCGTCACGCTTATTTATGAGGACGATATACAATGTTATTCATAGAACTATTGTCTAGGATGGCAAATATTTATAGAAAACTACCAAGGCTATAATTAAGCATATTTGGAGGGTGACAAAGAGAAAAGAAAATGGACAAAAATTAAAGATTTTCTTTACCTTTTAGAAAAAGATCTAAAAGGATATATGGGAGTCCTAAGTCAAAAAGCATCTAATACCGAATCCCATCCCATCAACTGCATAATACATATCTTTACTTTTTTAAAATCATACATGTGCTTTTACTGAGCGTTGCATTCTATCCTGATTTAAGGAATCAGTGAGTAATCTTTTTCTTTTTCCTGCTTAGATTAATCTATTTGCTTATTAGTAGAAATAACTACTCCCTCCATTCACTTTTACTTGTAACTAACATGTTTTCTTTTTTGAGAGTCAAATTATATAAACTTCGACCAACATTTTAAAATGTATATTTACATTATATTAATATGAGAAGAAATGCAACTTATAGTATGTTTTGTATAGTTTTTTACTATCTAAATTTTAATTTTAAATATTAAATTAACTGAATTTAATTTAACTTTGAAGATTAGTCAAATTAACTCTCGAAAAGCGAAACATGACCAGTAAAAATGAACGGAGATTGGGAAGAGAGTAATAGACAGTATGCTTTATTGGCAGAAACTAAAAATTCTTGGAATTCGAGAAAAGTGCATTTATCTTTAGTTTTCAAGGATTCATAAGAGCAATGAGATAGGCATTTAACATGTCTCTTAATTTATTTGTATGCAAAAGTGAAACTTAGATAGTTTTCGTGACCTTGTATTGGAAATAAAGAATTTATTCGATAAAAAGCTAATTAGAATTGTTTATTAAATTCCTAGTTGGGTGCAAATTCTATTCATCAAGTTATCAAATACTCAAAGTAACTTTGTTTCATGTTTGGAATTGTCCAGAATTTAATTATATATGTACATCAATTGACGAACTAATTGGGTCCCTATTTTTTCCAATTGCTTGTACGCATCATATATCTACATGCCAAGTTTGGGGCCTAATTAAGGAAACTTTTCATTTTCACACATGAAATTCAAGCATATGTCTCTAACGGTTAGCTTTAATTTCTACCACATAAAAAGAAAATGAGAGAGACAACAGGCTGAATTCAAAATTAACCATTGTAAGTCAAGAAAACTGATATTTGTTGTTGCTTTAAGCATAATGTATACGTGCACTTGCCAAAGTTTAATTTAACTAGCTAGGGAATCAAGGATTGCCGAAGATATCATCCATTGGGATCATACTTTTATGAGTCAAAATACGGGTTTGACAGTTGGACGTATCTGAAGATGACGCGTGGTGGTTCAAGTCTACTCAAATCTAGCTCAGCAAGAATGACACTGGGCACATCACACCAAATCACATCCGGATAACGGTTCCTATTCATTCAAGATCTGGAACTCCAATGCAAGCTAGTTTAGCTCCGAAATGACGAGACAGGGAATACGTCAGTGACCGGTCAAGATAAGCTTCTTCAGTAACCATTCCCGAAGAATAAGGAATTCACTCTAGGAGTTTCTCAACCACGTACCTAACTACTCTAACGTGCAGATAATGATCATTATGAGGGGCTGAAACAAGCATGACATTACTTAGGGGTTAGACTATAAATATTACTTGTGACCCATCTAATTTTCATCACAAACACTGTATTATGCTTATAATTGTATCACAAGCATTCGAGCTCTTTCTTCGCTAGAAGACAGCTCCGCCGGAGATTGCTCAATAGAATCTACTTAATCTCTTTTACTTATTGCTTTATTATCAGAAAAAAAAAAATCCTTTTCTTAATCCCTTTTAAAAAATTAAAATTAAAATTTTATTTCTACACGTTTCAAATATAAACACATTCTGACCCCTTACTTGTAGATTGAGCAAAATGATATCTAGTGATCAAAATGGCTGATGAAGATATACATATATATATATTGCTATATATATAATATATCTTTAGATGAACTCTATTGTTTCGTTGATTGGGTGTTGGATTATAGTTAGATCATGCTAATTATGAGGGAATTTTGGATAAGATTCTATAAATTTTAGTCACACTTCAAATCGTTTTACTTGATATTAACCTTTTTGGATCTATATATAAGTTCATCTCTTTATTTTGATTCACAACGCATTACGTTTTAATCAGCCGTATCACAAAATTTTGAATTATTGCCTAGATTAACACAAAGTGTGACTTCTAACCATAGGCATTTTTTGACCTAAGGGCAATACTTTTTAGAAATGACCTAAACAAGTGTAATTTTTCCCTCTAGGCAACGGTTTTCATGAAGCAAAGGTTATGATTTAAAACACGAGGCCTCGTTAATTCATCAAATGCCACACTTGTAATCTCCTATGCTAACGCTTTTCGTGTCCTATAACTAGTACTGCACTTCTAAAGTGTTGCCTTTGTTATCTTATGTAGCATTTTTCAAGCATAGCTCCTAACCAACACTTGAAAAGCGTAACTGGGATTACTATACATGTCGTACTTTACTTAATAAGCTACATCTTTGTTAGTTATATGGCCACACTTTTCAAGCATGGAAAAATTTGTGTCTAGTATATATTTCTTGCCTTTATACGAGTTACAATTTTGTGATTATAATATAACTTTGTTTGTATATACATTGTAACTATGTTTATTCAAATATAACAAAATTATTTCAAATACATATACTTTCCATAAATTTAGAAAAAGAAATATATTTTAGTTTGATACATCGTCGTCAACTAATAAAACAAAATACTTCAATGTGCCTGCAAGCTAATAAACTTTACAAAATCAATTATAATCATAAAGAATCATGAATCATAAGTAAACCTGTCAACCGATTTTAACCGGCCGGTTTTCGATCAAAAACCCGGAACCGGCCGCCTATGACCGGTTAACCGGGTGAAAATGTGGAAATCATACCTGGCCGGTTAAAAACGTAAAAAATGTATTGTTTTTTTTTTGTTTTTTCTTAAGTATATGTATATTATAGTATTTCTTAGTATATTGTAGGTATATTTATACATGTTATATAAGTTTATATGTATATTATAGTATTTCTTAGTATATATATATATATATTATATATATATATATATATATATATATAACTAAAGTTTATATATTTACTAACTAACAACATATATATATATATATATATTAAG
Source organism: Lycium ferocissimum (assembly GCF_029784015.1). Taxonomy (NCBI): domain Eukaryota; kingdom Viridiplantae; phylum Streptophyta; class Magnoliopsida; order Solanales; family Solanaceae; genus Lycium; species Lycium ferocissimum. Next base: position 28,636,416 of record NC_081348.1, on the reverse strand, counting down.
TTATATGTATATTATATAAATATACTTATATATATACACTATGTTTAAGTTATTTCTAAGTTTATAAATTTCTATTTTATAACTCAAGTATGTGTATATTATAAGTAGCTAAGCATATAAGTTAAGTTTTTTCTAAGTTTTTTTTCTAAGTTTATAACTTTCTATTTATAACTTAAGTATATTTATACTAGATATACCTAAAATATACTAAGAATATACTTATACTATAAATATACATAAGTTATAAAATAGAAATTTATAACTTAGAAAAAAAAATTAGATAAACTTATATATATATGCTTATATACTTATATATATATATATTATAACTTAAGTTATTTTTCCAAGTATATAACTTTTTATTTTTTAATTTAAGTAGATGTATATTATAAGTATATTCTTAGTATATTTTAGGTATATTCCTAACTTAATATAAGTAAGAATATGAACTCAAGTAAATAGAAGAAAGCTCAATGAGCCATATATTTTATTCATTAATGGTTAACATTTATTTGCAAGTTGTAGTTTTTTTTAACTTGCAAATAATACATGAGTTGCAAAAAAGTAGTACAAGAATAAAATCAAAAAGTTTGAATCATTTCGCTAATCTCCGCAATATTAAATTCGGTCATTGAGATATCTTCAAAGTCTTCCATTTGGTCTGCTCCACTTGCTATCAAATCTTTAATCTCTTCCTATTCGCCTTCCACCTCTACTAAGTTTTGGTTGCGTCGCTCTGATCTAATCTAATCACGAATGCAAACTAGTACTTGCAAGCTAAATCCGGATAATGAGTGTCTATGGTCTCCAATTTGTTGTCTTCCTTGGCTAAATGCACTTTCCGAAGCCACGGTTGATATTTGAGCCGTAAGGATGTCTCGAGCCATTCTTGAAAGAATCGGATGACTCTCCTTGTATTTCTTCCACCATGCTAGCTAAGACGTCCAAATCATCTAGTTGGGAGATATCCACATTTGGCTGAATCAAATAAAGGTGAAATTCATCAAAGTTTGCATTATAAGAAGGAGTTGGATGTGAATGTAAAACTTTTAAATTCGACAAACCCTTTTTGCTACTTTGAGAAGTACTAGGGTGTGGAGCAACGGGTGTAGCGCTTTCTTCCAAAGTAGAATAATGAGTAAAAGCTTTTCTAAATTCGGCATCAACCGCGAGCTCGGCGTCAATTAAAGATGGTTTAACTCCCTCGGAAATTTCTAAAAATTTATAAATTTATCTAACCAATCCTATAGTATAAGACATTTTAAAACAAGGATTTAAAGAGAACCCAATATAAATAAAGTTGGGACGGGAAAAAAATACTTCTTAAATTTTGTTATCATAGAAAAAATAACTACTTGATAGGCTAAAATTTGGTACCGGATTTATCTTTATACTCATATAAAACTCTATTTATTTCCGTTCCATAAGTAGGAATAAAATTCCGTTGTAACATAATGTAAGGGATAGAATTGTCTAGAAAAAAGCAATTTTTTTTTCTTATTAGATTACAAAGTGTTTTTATATAAATGTTAAAAAAATTCATAATAGTTGACCTTGAATCCGCTAAAAATTTCATAGTTGACCTTGATGACCGACCTTTCCCTTCATCATATAAAAAGGCTATAATTCTTTTTTGCATCACCCAATTATCATCAACTCAATGACATGTAATAGCAAAAAAATCTAACTTGTTAAGACTAAGACCAATATTAATACCTAAATTAGGTGTTTCCTTCACAAATGTTTCCTCCATAGACCCATCCCTACCACTACTACCGCAATCACTCTCTTCGACATTATTAAATAGCAATAATTTAAATCACAAGAAAATAAATTGCAACAAATTAAATTGCTAGAATTAAATTGCGTAAATTAAATAGCGAAAATAAAGATAGGAGTTGGAAAGAAGGTACCAAATTGCCGGACTAATTTCCACCAAAATGAAAGTAGCGGCTAGAATTGCAAATCCACCAAAGCTTTGGAGCTACTTCGGATTGTTGCAAAATCACCAACTCCAACAACAATTTTTTTTTATAATTGCAAAATATAAAATTGAAACTAGAATAAAACTTTATAGTATTTAATTAAGAGAAATTTAAAGTGGCTAATTGTCGCAAAGTAGGTATAATTGAGAGAAATTGAGAGAAAGAGAAGAGTGAATTGTTGTGGATGAGTGGGGGATGGGTTAAAGTGTATTAAAAAAAAGTTTGGGGGGTTGGGGAACAAAGGGAGGCCCAAATGGCCATTTTTAGCCATTGCCAACGGCCATTTTTGCAAAATGGCCCGTTGGCCAATGGTCTAGTAGGCAACCTCCATTTTATTTAAAAAATAAATAAAAATTTACCTGTTAACCGGTTAATCGGGCACATTATTTGAAAACCTTAAAATTGAACCCGAGAGACATGCCGAGTAAAACGGTCCACCGGTTTATGGAACCTTAAACCAGGTTCTCTTACAGATTTGATCGGCCTAACCGGCTTGATAGGTTTAATCATAAGCATTAATATTAGGAATTTTTACTTGTCATAGCTACTCCTAAGACTTAATTATGGATAGTAACTACCTTTTTTAATATTTAAGTTTAGTAGCTATATTATTCAAAATTTACATTTCATAGCTACCCCACTTTTTTTAATTAAATGTGCTGCCCCATAATCCCTAAGTTTTTGCCGTTTTAGCTTCATGCCCACCAAGTGTATTTTCAGTGTATACAGTCGTTTTCACACCTATTTTCAGTGTATTTTCAGTGTATACAGCCGTTTTTTACTCAACAACGATTTTGTATTTCGTTGTATTTCGAAAATGTATTAAAAAATGCAAAAATGACCGAAATACAATAAAGCGATTCTAATTGTAATGTTGCAACTTGTAGCTATAAATTGTTCAGAACCTATTAAAAGGTAGCTATTTGTGTAAGTTTTACTTAATATTATTTTCCAAAAAATTTCATCTTTGACTTCTAGATCAAATCGACTTTTGACCATTTCTTTTTGTTATTTTTGGTCCAAAAAATGTATTCCATTAGTTAAGTAGTCATATTGTGGGTGGCAAATGGATAGTAGCTTGTCTATCGGGAATATAAACGGGGGTGGTGAGACTTACTTTGGGTCATCAAAAAAGGGGATGACTGGGTTAATGCTAGGCGCTCAACTACTTGATTTTGCTCCTTGTATATGTGAAATTGCATCCCGGTTATCGAATTTGTTGAGCAAGAACCTGCAATCAATTACATAATTTTTTGTAAGTCAAAAGTATTTATTTGAGGGACGCCTAATGATCTCACTGGCGTCAAAGTTGATGTGTAAATTATTGAATTCCCCCATGGCCATGATAGGCAATTTGGAAACCATATATTGTTGGTCGATTCCCTGCAAATTCGGACACCTAATTTTCAATTACATTACGAAAACTTTACAAGCATGGCCTAAATTCATAGCCAAAAGCTATCAGTAAAGGTCACTTTGTGAAAGCCTTCCCGTAAATGCTTTAGTAAGCGTTCGGACATGCAATTTCATGTCATGATTTCAAGTCATGAGATGAAATCAGCGTTTAAATCAGCGTTTGGACATGTGATTTCATCTCATGAGATGAAATCCCAAATTATCCAAAAACGTATGATTTGGGATTTCAAATCATGATTTTAGAATTTGTAAATGTAAACTTGACCGTATGTTTATATTTTGTAAAAAAATCCATAAGTTGGTAGATATTTTTAACAATTACTCTCTATCGACCATTTACCAACCTCATTAACTATCAACCATTATTTATGTTAAATGTAAGTGAGAAAGATTATATTAAAAAACAGTTACATTATTATTCATGTTAACTTTTCCTTTTTATTGAACTAAAGTTTGATCAATTGATGTTGTATATTTTAGAAAGGTCTTCTAGTAGCGTATTAATTTTGTTATGAACTATGAGTTACTTTCATTTGGTAAGATAATATAAATTGAGAAAGTTTTGATAGTTTCGCAACTTGTGGGGTTTTTATGTCTAAAAAAATACTGTTTAAAAAATCCAAATCGTACGTATAAAGCACGTTTTTCTCATTATTTAAATAAATGTCCAACGAACCCTTAGACAACACTTTTAAAGCATTCCCCAATTAGCGCCCTTAGCCCAAATTTAAAATTAGTAGGAATTGGAGTGATATTAAATAGCATCTTGGGTCGCCAATAATGAATCCGGTGTATATTACCTTGTCTCAAAAAAATAATGAGTCCGAATATTTTGTTTTCAATATTAATAGTAGTTATTATAAGAATGAAATACATTTAAAAATATGAAAAATTAGAAAATACATTAAATATTATATAAAATCTCAAACCAAGATATATGCGCATGAAATTGTAGTTAATTAATGTAGATAAAAAAATGTGTACC